>NW_011346538.1:0-6169 GCF_000735185.1 Notothenia coriiceps | reverse complement strand
AAAAAAGTACATTGGGAATGTTAACATAAAATATTTGTATTTGAACTGCAATAAAATGATGACGGATCCATATTTTTCTAATTTTCTTCCTCAATTTTTTCATGAAGTGTTTAATTTACATAATGATTGAATTAATCACGATACAAAATTAACCGTTTAGATACCAGTTTTGATCGTATACAAGTAACTACTTTTTTGAAAAAATACAAACTATATTATCTTTATGCTGGTTGGTCCCCCACCGCTCTGCGCGTTATCAGCACAAATGATGTCCTCATATGATAAAATCCACCATCCCCCCTGATATATTTTTACAACTTGAGTACTGCAAATACGGGTAGCATATCTAATACATATTTTAGTGATTTGTGTCTCTTCTGTAGGACAAATTAAATAACAACATCCAATACAAAAGTTGATCTGAAATAAGCTTAAATACCATAAGGAAATTAATCCATCAATTATTATTATTATTATGATTATAATTATAACTTCAATTAAATGTTATACCTGGAAAAACAAATACAGGACCGAAAATAATACATAGAAAACTATAATTAAAGAGATGAATGGAAGAGATGGACGAAATCATTTCAATTTGAAACTAAATCCCAGGTTTGAAGGGATTTATGTGGAGGGAAGTCCAGTGACAGGGGATAAAACTGCACGCACCAGAAGTAAAGGGCGTTGTTTATGGTGACGCTGGAGTGAACGAGGACATCCCAATTAATACCTCAGGACTCCTCAGGACTCCTCCGTCCTCGCGTCTCTTCCTAGTGTCTCTCGCTCGCGTCTTATGGAGGCGGAGCTAAGACGCAAGGAAGGGACGCGAGTGAGGGAAAGGAGGAGGTGAAATATTCAATTGAGATGAGCCCCCTATCCTTGTGTGTGTCTCCCGCTCTCATCAGCACCAACCCCGCCCCTGATTGTTTCCACCTGTGCCTAGTTACCTCTTGTTTATGTTCCCCAGTCTCCCCTTGTCTTGTGTCAGTTTGTCTTGTCCTCTCTCCATGCCAGTAGTCAGCGTACCAGCGACTAGTTATTTTGACTCAAGCCTTATTCATGCTCCTGAAGTATTTTTTAAGTTTTGTTCCTCACTTTGTGAGCGATTTTCTTTTGTGCCTTTTTTTAAACCTTTTTCACCTCGTCAAGAGTGTCGATTCTTTTTTGTACATCCTATTTTTGGAATAAAGTACTTTTCGCATACTTTACCTTTGTCTCCCGGGACGTGCATTTGAGTCTTGTACCTTGTGTTTCCAAGTTCGTGACAAAGACATAATGTTAGCAATTGACATAATAATAATAATAATAAAAAAGCTTTATTAATATAGCACTTTTCATACAGCAAATGCAGCTGAAAGTGCTTTACACATAACACATTAAAACCAACATCAAGGAATTCCCCTCAGATCTGATGTTAAAACCTTTTTTGAAAACATGCAGCAACATAAAATAGGGTTTTAACGGGTTATGACACAAGGGGGTAAAAGTTATGATAATAAAAACAATAAAATAGATGATGATTCTTCTCTGTAATACAAAGGAAGACAAAAGACAAAATGAATTGATAGATCAAAATAGAATAAATCAAATGTAATAATAATACAATAATAATAATGTAAACTTCATGATAATTATAATAGAGGTTAAACTCGTCCATTACAATGTTTATTTTGCCAAGAGCAAATCACAAGTAACTCATAAACCCGCAGGATTATTTTAATGAGCAACTCCAAAGCAGCTGAGAGATATTGCTGCCCTCCAACAGTTTAATTTATTAGCCTGTTGCCACGATGTAACTTCCCCATTGTATCAATAAAAGGTGTGGTTACACATGACGCAAGGCGTACTGTGAGGATGTAACAAAAGACATAAAACTAAACCAGAAAGCTCAGTGAAACATCTCCTTTCAGCTTGGTGTTAGGTGACAAGCTGTTATGTAAATTGAATGACCACTCCAAACTATTTATATTTTATTTGTGTTTGTGGTTGCACCAATACACCAAAGCACAGTCCTTGTTTGTGCACTAAATTGTGTTTGCACTGTTTGTACATTGAAAAAATTGAAACGTTGAGTGTGTTATGTTATTTAAACGTAACACTAACACTTTCAACGAACCTAATACAGTTATATGAAATATGTTGAAATAATACATTTCATTAAAGGTCATGGCCATTTCTACTGATCATAATTCCATTGTTGAGGTCTACTAGAATAGATTTACTTTGTTCAATGTTCCAAAATCACATTGGTTTCTCATACAGCATCTCTGTATAGTATGTGTATTCACTCTCTGTCCTACACGGCTTGTTGGAGCTCCTATGAGCCCACTGTGCTCTGATGTGTGTTTATGTGTTACAATGGCGTTTGTTAGCAACCAGAAAATGACAACAGTAATGACAAACAGATGAGAATGATGCGTGGGGTCTGGGTGCCGTGGTGGCGGGACGTTGCGGGGCTCGCTGCTCCGCCCTTTGAGGCTCGAGGAGCGGACAGTGTGAGCTGTATTACTGGTGTAGTTTCCTAGTTTCCTGCGTGGGGTCTGCGAGACAGCGAGACACCGCAGAACTAAGCCCGAGCACACGCACGCACGTGAGTGTGCTGTGGTTCTGGGGCAGCAACAGGTAACAGGTATTTTCTGTGTTAGAGTTTTACTCGCTACAGGGTGTACTTTGAGGGTTTGTGACTTTGCAGACCGTTTACATGCAGAAAAAGCAATATAACACACAAGGGGATGGGTAATAACCGGAAAAGCATGAAATGGGACCTTTAAAGTCAACATTTTAGTTTTTCAGTGTGACATGTTTCCAGCACGTGATCACAAATATAATCATGAATCTTTATTTTTTTACAGATTTACCAAATAAATCCTGAATAAAATGTTAATAATGTTTAGAGACCTGTAGGTGTCAGTGATTCTGACAGTTTACCAAACAGCTGGAAGCAGAACTGTCGGGGAACATGAAGTATACAGAGGAGGTTGACAGATATGCTCAGAGCAATAATCCTTTCTGATCTCTGATTTTAAGATATCCTCTCTTTAGGATATTACTGCAGTTTATTAGACAAGATACGGTTAGTGATAAGGAGTCAAAATTAATATAAAGTGTGTTGAAATGCACCAAACATACACAAAGTCTGTTTAATGTTTGCATCACTCTGTAGCTTACAGCAGATAGGGCTCAGGCTCAGTATCCTGTGGCCTGATGCAGTCTGTGCTAACACTAAATCAATAAGCGATGGATTGAATCTATTAACCGTGGAATAAAAATAAAAAAGTCCCTGGCTCGCATATCACTTTCCCTTACTCAATTTCGAAACAATGTGTGCAAACCTCCCCTGAAAACAACACGGGATGCTCTGAGCTTGATTAATCAAGTATTAAATGGGAATTATTTAAGCTAATGGTCCATTAGTAGCAGCTTGACACACTGCTTACTCTCTCTCTCTCTCTCTCTGTTCCTCTCTGTGATGGACAGGGAGAGTGGGGGCGGGGGGCTGCAGCACAATCTAATTAAAACAGAGGAATAACAAAGGAACTCTGTCCAGGGAAGAGAAAAAAATTTCCGCTATGGAAAATGTATTTCCTCAAAATCATCTCTCACTATGAATTAATTATAGGATTTAAATCAAAACTGAATTAATGGAAAAGAAAGTAACAATCACCTTCAACGGAAATATTTCAAGCGAGAATGGGATTCAAACTGAGGAGGCAATTTAATTGCATGATTTTGTTCTGTTCCCCTTAAATTGTAACTTACTATGTTGACAGTGTTATGTTTTCACCTTAACACAAAGTCTAAAACTCCAGTTATGATACTAACAGCAGCTTAAGTAATTTATATTGTCTCACTGTAGTTTGGAGAAAACAAACCTACACCTAGAACTTAATCTTAAAAGGTAGAACATTTCTTAGTTTTGACAGAATGTAATAATTGTGATTGTGAAAAAAAGCCTCATGAGGCCAACACCCATGACTGTATTTTGATGGTAGTGTTTTAAATGTATCTCACCAGGGTTTAATTGATTATCTGTAAGAAACATTCATATTATATATCTATTGTTTGTGCAGAAATAATCAGTTTTGAGAAGAGGCAAAGTTGTTTTGAGTGAAGGGTTTGATTTGATTTATTTTATGGTTGTACAGTGTGAACAGGAGGGGACTGACCATACAGCCCTGAGGAGCTCCTGTGTTTAACAGTAGAGTGGAGCAGATGTGACTGACTGAACTGACTGGGGTCTGACAGTGAGAAAGTCATATTCAGTTGTAGAGGGGATGGACAAACTTGGTGGTTGGTTTGCCAATCAGTTCCATAGGGGGTTGTGTTGAATGCTGAGCACAAATAAACAAACAGATGCATGTTGATGTGTGATATGCAGTCAGTTCAATACTGGTACTACTCAAGTTGTGACAAGGGTTTCAAGTATTATCTTGTAGTACAAATTCCTTAAAGAAAGCCTTTAACAAGCAATCAAAATGTTATTGCATTATGGGAAGTAAACTATGGGTGTTTTTGGAACTCATAGTAGGGAGCAAAAATGATGATACCTCAGCCTTTTGCTGTTTTGATTTGAAACCATTATTTCAGTGACGTGCGGTGAGGTTCATGGCTGGTGGGTCTGTGTACGTTGTGTCAGTTTGATTTTTCGTTTAAACCAAAAGCCAAAAAACGAAAATACCAGCCTTTTTTCGTTTTTGATTTAAAACGAAAAAACGGGAAACCAAAGCCGTTTTCCCGTTTTTGTTGTCTGAATCAAAAGACGGATAACGAGAAACAGTGCAGTGGGTGTTTGCACAAATATACATTGAATATATCGCTAAACAGAAGACAGTATGTCTGTCTGTCTCACGATCAGTCTATCTGGCTGTCTGTCTTGCATTGTCAGCCATGAATTCCTATCTTATAAAGTATGAGCATCTCTCTGTTTGATGTTACTGACACTGCTGAATTGATGCGGCCGTATTTCCCGTTTTGCGTGGTCAAGTCAGCATCGAGCTGGGTTTTTTCTTCAAAACTATATTAAAACAGCTTGGAGGTTGAGGATTGATAAATACTATTTAGAGTGATCCCCTGTCAAACTCCCCTCTTGAGGACAATAATGCATGTTTTCTGCTATCTTTGATGAGAGATACAATTATTTTCTGCCATAAATTCTTAATTACATTAAATGTTAGACGCTTTTATCCAAAGCGACTTACATACTCAATACTGTGGGCAATCCCCACAGGAGCAATTTTGGGGTGAAGTGTCTTGCCCAGGGACACAACGACATGCTGACTGCAGTGGGGTTTAAACCTGTGACCATCTGATATCCAGACCAAGGCTCTATCCACCACACCACACGCCTCCCTGAGTGAAAGTGATACTGTTTGACTCAGTATACTAATTTAAATACACCAACAAGTACTTTTTCAGGTATTTTTTTTCAAATTCCCCTCCTTAGTACAAGAATGCATCTTAAATAAAAATGTGTCATTAGACTTATATTGTTGGACAGAGTATTTTAAGAGCAGCAGCTTTTACCCCTTGGGAAATATTTAGAGAATATCCTGGATAGCTGTTCTATCCTTCAGCAAAGTGACACACCCTGTCACTCTTGTTGGCCTCTTATGATGATGCTGTCTTAACCTTTAACAGCCAGCGCCACCATTTGGTAGAGCACATTTTGTGTCTTGATATCTTGTTGAAAAAAAAAATGAAAGACACATTTGAGTGTCAGAACACTTACTGAACAGAATGATATAACTTGATGCACAAAATATTTTTGTAACAAGGGTGTAATTATTTTTTTGAAAATATGCTCAACCAACCGGTCGAATTGGCCTTCATATTGTAAACTAGCAATACAACTTTTTCAGAGTTTCATAATATTTTCCAATAAAATATGGTAAATAAATAGCTAGATTCATGGTCATATTACTAAATCTAGTACTGCCTTATGAGTCTCAGAGTGAAAGAGTTATAATAATTTATATAGCACCTTTCATGCATGGCACTCAGCCCAAAGTTGCACACAGATGAGCAAGTTAGGCCAACACAGGATATAGACATTTGCTGTTAGGCCAGTGGTTTCTTGTTAGGCCAATTCAGCATATACAGTAAGATGAGCAAGTATTTTTTCTATTATGAAAAACACTTTACATTACTTTTTTCCTTTTTTTTTTTT
>NW_011346537.1:0-4229 GCF_000735185.1 Notothenia coriiceps | reverse complement strand
CTAGGAGAAGGCAGCGAGTCTTTTTCAATGGGAGCTTTTCTGAAAGTAAGGTGTTGCAGTGTGGGGTCCCACAGCGAAGTTCGCTTGGGCCTTTGTTGTATTCTATATTCACAAATGACCTTCCTTACGTATTAAGTAAGTCCAGTGTAATAATGTATGCAGATGATTCCACAATGTACAGTACAGCATCAACATGCAGTGAGTTAAACTATCTACTTAAAATAGAGATTAAAGCCATAGCAGACTGGGTCAACAATAACAAACTGGTACTCAACATTGCAAAAACAAAAGCAATGGTGTTCGGATCCAGAAATATGTTAAGCAGCAATCCTCAATTAAGCCTGACACTGGCTGGTCAGCCAGTGGAACAGGTAAACGAGACTTAAGCTGCTTGGCATTGTTCTTGATTCTGGCTTACAGTGGACAAAGCAAATTGACAGTATCGTAACTAAAATGGGAAGGAGCATAGCTGTGGCGAGAAAATGTACAAAGTATGTAACACCAACCACTGTGAAACAAGTCATTCAGTCTCTGGTTTTGTCACATGTTGAGTACTGTCCGGTCATATGTTCATCAGCAGCAAAAAGAATATACAGAAATTACAAATAACTCAAAAACAAGCTGCCAGACTAGCTCTCCACTGTTCGAAGCGCACTCATATTGGAGTTATGCATAGAAACCTATCATGGCTTCCGGCTGAGAAACGTCTGCAATCTAGTGTTATCACTTTTCAAAAAAATGTCCAATTTAGCAAAAGACCACTGTATTTTTATGATCAAATAGTTTACACAAGAGACGAGCATGACCATAAGAATAGACAAGCTACATCAGGCCATCTACTGGCACCTAAACCCAGGACAAATCTTCTGAAATCTTCTGTGACTTATAGAGCTATAATGGAATAGAACTCATTGCCAAACTACCTTGCTGATAGAGTCCAGAGTCTCTGTCAAGAAGAGATTGAAGGGCCATCTACTAATGTACCCTTGTGAACTGTGAACCCTAATTTAATTTGATCTCATGCTTTGGTGTCTTGTGCACTCATCCTTGTCTGAGATTGATATTGAAAGTGGATGACATTGTTGATGATGTTGGAGATTGTTGATGATATTGGTGATGTTGTTAATGTTGTTGATGTTGTTAATGATGTCAGGACTTATGTCCTGAATCTTGCTGTATTATTGTTGTATTGTTTAAAGTGTCGGACCCCAGGAAGAGTAGCTTTTGTCAAGATCAAAAGCTAATGGGGATCCTTAATAAACATAAACATAAACAACATATGTGTACTGGAGAGTGGAAAACATAAAATCATGCTTTCACCCTTTTTTTCAAAGTAAACCAAAGACACCAAAAGAACAATATATTATTTGAAAATGGTGCAGCAGTTAGATGAAATAGAGACCATGGAAACGTATGAAACAAAGTAAGTCCTGACCATCATCTCCATCAGCATCCAAAACGCTTTAGTCCTCCTTGCTGTCTAAGATAACAGCAATAAATGACAATATCTGACAGGAAACACCTGCTGCTGCTATATGTTCTGTTTCAGCTGTCAAATATTTGAGATGTGGCAAGAATAAATAGCTACATATGCAGTTTCAAGTTAAAAGTAAGCGACAGGACCTGTTTCACTTCAAACTGCTTTGCAAAAACATCTATGAAAAATAAGAAAATGGCTAATACATCAGTGTTTTTCTTCACCATGGTTTCTAACTGCTTTCCCTAATTTTCCCAGCCAAAGGAAACCTCTCCACTTCAAACCTCCCCCAGAACTCTTACGTATCCTGTGTGACCATAGCAAGGTGTGTACTGTATGCAATCAAAGTTCCAGGGCTTTATAGCGTTGATAAAAAGGTAGAATCAAAAATAGCTGTCACCCCAAAATAGATTTTTCTGTTTCCAATTAAGCAACTGTACACTAACAGATGTCAAAAGTGATATTGTAGCTATACTTTCCCACTTCATTATTTCCAAACAACTCTTTTATTCAAATGCAGTTATTCCCGAAAAAGAAGCGAACAACAAGCATGTAGCCGCTTCCAAGTGACTTCTTATAAAAAGGGACTTGTTATTCTGTAAGGAAATTACAATGAGCTCTCTCAATGACCTTATACAATAATTGGTGAGTAATGCAAAAACATGAACACTTTCCTCTATTGTTGCCTCTATGTGTGGCTGTATTGAATCTTTCTTACGCATCCATAATTTTACACGACTCCCAACCTGAGCGCTCTCAGAGCTCCTTCACCTCTACTGTTCGTAGCCACCGATGCATGACAGAAATGCAAGTGTACAGAAGCAAAATGACCCATTATACATTTGCTAAGTTAGGGTTTTCCTCTGCTTCGTTCCTTCCCTGTATTTTGAGGCAGTCAAAGAAGGAATAACATAAGAAAACACAAGGCAAATAAGGACAAGCACAGAAAGGAGGTCATTTCAAGATTACAGTGAAAATGACATGATTTAACAACACGATGGTGCCTGTCAATCATAGGGCCGGGGGCGGATCTACGGGGGGGGGGCGCAAGGTGCTGCCCCCCCACTGTAGAGCCTCGCCCCCCCAGCTGCCCCCCTAACTTTTGTGTCTATAAAACTGTACTTGTAGAAAAAAACCTACACTATGTCCACAAGCTTCTCAAGCAACGAAACAAGCAGTTCATTCATTAAAAGTAAATAATTTTAAATCATCTTAGGCCCGTTAAAAACGCAGCTACGGCCGTACATTAAACTGCAGAGCGGCGTTCACACAGACAGCGGTTCACACAGCTGCAGAGGGAGAGAGAGAGAGCTGTCCCAGCACCTGAAGGTGGATCAGCTTCCCCTGGGAGGACGAGAGCTTGAAACAAAATATTAATAAAACGCTGCCGCTTGAATCGATAGCGTTTAACAGACACTCACTGTTCGGGACGTTACGTTGCAAAATACTACGTAGACAGCGGTAGCTGGGAGATCGATCACTTTATTTGCTAAATACGGTGGCCGGCAGGTGCAAACGCTGAACGGCCAAAAATGTATACATAAGCAGGAAACACCTGCAAATAATGCAACTAAATAACACCTGAAAACAAATGCAACTAAAATGCTGCATTTACAGAAATGATACAAACTAAATACAACACACAAACCCCGAAAAACAAACGCAACAGAAAAACGCTGCAAATACAAAAACGATATGCAAAGTCAAAAACACGTACAAACCCAAAAACACATTAAAAAAATAAATACCGGAAGTGCTCCGCCTCCAGGCCTCTAGGGGGCGCGCTACGTGGAACAGTTTGATGTCTGACCAGACATAGAGAGAACGAACAAGTTATGGAAATTGAAGCCGGAGGAAAGAAAGTTGATTGAAGTGGACAAAGTCGATATATAAGAAGCTAAGTCTGTTTTGTTTTGATACAAAGAGCGTCATATTTACGCAGCTAGCGTTAGCGTGCCCACAGTAGCTACTACACCAGCTGAGGAGAGGAGAGCTTCACGTGAAGAGAAGATAAAGTGAGGGAAGAACATTGTTAAAAGAGATGACAAATGAAGTGCAGGTAAATATCACGGGCCATAGTGAGTAGTCTACCGCGGAAAAAGGACATTTGAAGAGAGAGACAGAGAAATTCTTAGCAGTTTGTTTATATTTATGTATTTGTGTATAGATGTTGCCAGACCCGGTGTTGCAGTATAAGTTGAGTCATGACAACTGGCGACATTCTATTATTTTCGTCATAGGAATCAGGGGCGTGTACATTGATGACCCATTGTTGACTTACAAGGAAATAAACATGTCGATTGCCTCGCTTGTCGTTTACGTTCATCTTTTGCTATATCTGCCTTCCTAAGATCACTTTGATGCACATTCAATACTCGTATGTGAAGTTGTGGGGGAGAGGTCGATATCGTGACGCTTACAGGGAGGTATCGAACATTGCAAAGTAGGTGACTGTGTGGATGCCTGTTCAAAACATTGCAAACTTGAATAAATCATTTAAATTATATATTTGTGTACGACTTTCATTTGTACATCGTTCTTAATGTGATGTATAGTAGTTTTGATAGCTGTCCATACCTTCAGACAGCCTAAAATTAAAACACAAGTTGTTTACTCAAAGCCCGAAAGCAGCATCGAGATGACTGGATCATCTGTGACAAGCTCTGATCTACTCCGATTAAATTGTGATACAAGTTCTGTAGCTATTCTCCAGCGAGCAAGTTTTTTAAATTAAATACCTGTATCCCTCTCA
>NW_011346536.1:0-7606 GCF_000735185.1 Notothenia coriiceps | reverse complement strand
CCCCCTTCTTTTTGCCCTGTACATGCTCGCTTAATTAGCCAATTTGAGGGTGTCTCGTATCACTGTTATGCAGATGATATCCAGATATATTTCTCTGTCAAACCTGTCAAAATGGAAAATGTAAACACCCTGATTCTCTGTCTGTCTGCAATTGAGGAGTGGATGTCAAGCAACTTCCTACAGCTCAATGCATCAAAAACGGAAGTCTTGATCTTAGCGGCTGATAACATCGCCTCCAAGGTAGCAAGCCACCTGGGGTCATTCAGTGGTATTGTTAGGGCAAACATAAAAAACCTTGGCGTAACCTTCGATCAGTCTATGCTACTAGACAAACACATAAAACTTCTGACCCGTACCTGTTTTTTCCATCTCAGGAACATTGCCAAGCTCGGGGGCTTTCTATCCAATGCAGAACTGGAGATGGCTATCCATGCCTTTATTTCATCCCGGCTTGATTATTGCAATGCTCTGTTCTCCTGCCTTAACAAAACATCAATAAACCGGCTACAACAGGTCCAAAATGCTGCAGCCAGATTGCTCACTCGGTCCAAAAAAACATGCCACATCACTCTGATCCTTTCTGCCCTGCACTGGCTCCCTGTCCATCTCAGAACCCAATTCAAAGTATTGGTCTTCACATATAGAGCTGTCCATGGCCCAGCCCCAGCCTACATCAATGACCTGATCCACCCTCACATCACAACCCGGGCCCTGAGGTCCTCTGAACAAGGCCTCCTAAGGGTGCCCCGAACCAGGCTAAAGACTAAGGGCCTTTGAGGTGGTGGCCCCAGGGTTTTTGAACAAACTCCCTCAGATAATAAAAACCTCTGCCTGAATAGAGATTTTTAAGGGGCAGTTAAAGACCCACCTGTTCCGACAGGCCTTTGGGTCGTCAGAGGAGGTGAGTTAGTGGCTGTCTTTTTTTTTCTTTTATTGGTGTTTCATCGTATGTTTTATCCTATGTATTACCTGCTGCTGTTTTATGCCTTTTATTCTACATTTTATAGTTGTACTTTGAATTGTGTCCTGTGTACTGTACTGTAAAGCATTTTGTATATCCGTGTTGAGAAGGGTGCTATATAAATAAAGTTTTACTTACTTAATGAGCACCAAGGTCTCTGAACAAATGAGACACACTGGTTCTGTGCTCCCAGTGGGCAGGATGAACATGAATGAGTCTGTCCACTCAGGGTTAAAAGCTATGTTCTCACCTTCCACTTTCCTCTTCTTGGAGAGCACCATGTGTAATTATGTGTCTCTCCCTGTCTGCCGATAACACGCCTGTTCACTCTCCTCTCCTCTCCCTGTATCGCTATTATTCTCTTCACACTTTCCTCTCCGCTTCTCTCTGCCGCGCTCTCATCTCTTCTTCTGTGTTTCTCTCCCTGTATCGCTCACTCGTCTCTATCGCCCCCTGTCGGCGGCGCTTAAAATAGAATCGCCCCGTCAAAATTGAAATCCCCTATTAATGTATTGATTATAGGTCCGGGTCCGTAAGGGTCGGCGTCTGGGTCCGGATCGCGGTCCGCCTGTTGCCGACCCCTGCTCTAATCCCTTTGCAAGACTTACAATAGACAGGTACATGGCATATTGATTAAGGGAGCGTTTTAAATGCTTTTTAATGGAAGTTTCCATATTTCCTGGCCACAAATCAATTTTACTTTATCTGTTTTAAAATGTTGGTTTTGATACAAAAAGTGAATTTTTAATTGATCAATTATTGCCATATATGGAAACTATAATTTATTTTTGTTATAATTGTATGTTGTGTAAATGGCAGGAGACAACCAAGCAATCTGGATACATCTGTTTAATACTGACATTTCTGTGACAAAGTGATGCAAATATTTGCTTGGTGATAGACAAATAGACCTGACACAATTTTAACATCCATCATAAGGATTGTTGTTGGCTACATTCACAAAGGTTGAGATTCTTAAAATGATTTAAAGAAATCCATGCAATGTTCTTTGACTCTACTATGAATATTCCCTTTCCCTTGGAACGTTTAAGCCATTGAGGCAAGAGTGATGAATGTCCTCATAACCACAGTGGACTTCGGAGCTGAGGAGAGGAAGCGCAATCAAACCGAGACGGCTCTGAGAGGTGAGAGTGCTGCCCTTAGTCTGACAGCCCAAAGAAGTGTCATTAAAAACTCACTATGTTATGGTTAAGCACTTGAAAGCATAGCAAGCATGGTATGTTTATCATGCACTGCGAGGAAGCACCATTTGCAAGAGGTCACAGGGAAAGCACTGAGCCTCAGTTCGGGCTAGAGCAAGTAGGAAGGAAAAATGTTCGAGGATGGCAGAACCAATTAGCATCCTCCGGCTCCTCGGAGTTCAGGCGTTTTATATTTCCAATTCACCCATGCAATAAATGAGGAGGAACACCATCACTCCCTTTCATATAAAGTTCACCCGTTGTGTCATTGACACTAATAAAGGCATACTTTACTCATATACAATTAGAGAGAATCTGACAGTTTCAGAGTGGGAAAGAATGTCTTAGAATCCATGAACTGAGCCCAAGTCAGAAATATATTAACTCCGACAAATAGCTATTACACCCAAAAGGCAAGTGTTTCATATTCAGGGTTGCTCACCCTTGAAATGTGTGACCTTAAATAATTATGCCACAACAACCCTGGAAAAACTGAAACGTTGTCTTTAACTAAATGTATTATGTCAACAGATTTCACATAACTGTATTAGGTTAGTTGAAAGCTATACTATTACGGTTATTAGGTTGAAATTATTATCATTTATTTTAAACAGGTAAAAAAGGACATTTGCAATGATCCATGTGACTTTTGTAGAGCACAACGTAAGGGATTCTTTGTCCTTTAAGTGGGTTATCAGTTTCAAAAAGGTGTTGGAAAATGAACACTAATCCCCTCTTTTACTTTATGATGATGTCCCTGTTTTCCTCATTTGACTTGTATTCAATGCCTTTTATTTCTTAAAAAAGCTTTTTCTGCCTCCTTCTGTCTCTTCCTTCCTTCTTCGTCTGCATTTATCCCCATTCCCTCACCACCACCCTGTTGCAGCCCCTCCCCCGACCCCCTCCGCCCAGTTCGTTATACTTTTCCAGCTGTTGCTAATCATGCAGGTGCCTGATTGGCTGACAAGCCCAACTGCTGGCTGGTGGGAAGGCCTCCGCATGTCCAGCTGCAGGAAGGAAGAAGGAATCTTGTCAAGAGGAAAAAGGTGACAATCTATTATCTAATATTTGCCCGACCATGTGTTCGAGATCCGAACAGCGCTGAACATCTTGGGCAGCCCTTTAAAGGCCTGGCTGTTCCCCCTCGGTCAGTCCATAGGTGGGCTCTACAATTCTTCCAACATCACTGCTTCATATCTATCCACAGCCCCAGAACAAATAGTGGAGCTTGTGGGAGGGCCCCCTGTGGCTCTCTTACCCTGTAAATGCCACTGCAGGGAACACACATTGTTTCTTAATATGGCTTCAACAGTCTTTTAAAAATTGCAGATGGAGTGTTTTGGGCAAAGCTAATATAACGTCTATGTCACGAACATGCAATAGAATCAATTGAACTGTAGCAAAGGATTTATTGTTCACAAATATTATGAGGATTAAAATGCATTCCAGAGACCATGCTGGATTAAATATCAAAGTTGAGGTTCTTGAAACTAAACAATCTTAAAGACGTTACAACTCTCTGTAGATTTCATGGGGACTGCAGTGTTGAGTGATCATTATCTTGAAAACAACATTATGTTTGTTAACATAAATATATTGATTCAGGGTGGTTTTAACTAAACCAGGAGAAATATGTGCATTAAAACTTAACTAAAATAACAAACCTTCAATGCATTACTGAACTCAATGTATTTTATACCATGAAAAAATACAACTGGAGCAGCTACATTTTAGCCTAGCCTGATCGATCGATCACCATCCAGAAAAACATGCATTTTAAAAGTGTTTCTTCTGCCGTCGTGTGTGCACACTTGTCAAAGCATTACTTCACGTTTTTTACAAACTGGTATCAGTATCTTGTTATTATGGCATAATTTTGAAACATATATTATAATTATATTATGGTAAAATTAGTTAATTATGTTGTAGTTGGTATCTACATAGAGATATGCCCCGCCTCCTCGACAGCGCGTCTAGTTTGAATGATGCAAGTAAACACAACTCACTGCCGTAAACTTGAGCGATGGCAGCAATGCTAATCTTCGCTTTGCGTCAGGTGTGAACAACCATTAGACTTTTGGAAATAATCTTTTTGGAACCCTTATTTCTACAAGTGTTTGGCATTCTTGTTTCAAGGCAGTTTTGACGTTGTCTCCCTATTCATTACAAAAAGCAGTATAAAGGAGAAAAACCAAGACCTTAACGTATAAACCTCAAATGTCCAAAGGTCACACTGACATCCATTCCTGGTCTGGAGTTCTTGATCCTACTCGTGTCCAATTAGTACTTTCCGTGCCATTCCTAATGCTCCCCTCAGTCTCCAAATACAGCTGTCGGATTAGTCCAGAGCAGAACACACCCCACTCTCTATGGAAAAGTTGTGCTAACATGTAAGGGTTTTAAATAAGTGTCTGGATTTTTTATATTTATTTTCAGAACTGTAGATGGAACTGTATAAATTAGTCGCATTTTGAAAACATGCTGGATACATTACACTCATTGGGAACTTTTAAGGCAGCACCCACACAAACTCAAATACTTTGTTCCATCAGTTCCTAAAGATGCATTAAATTAAACTGCATTTTGGCCATATAAGTGGAAATTAACTCAGAAATATGGTTGAAATGTTACATGAAACTCATATTCCTTACCTAATTGAGCAGAAACAGAACAACAATGGCATCCTCTAGCTTGCTATCCATGCAATTTGAATATAAACGTGTGATTCAGCTCAGGTTTGGTCCGCAGACTTCTAAGAAATGCGTCTGGGTCTTTAGTCCTGTGCAATATCCCACTTGGCTTGTAGCAGCTGGTGTGTGGGAGACTCTCGATGGACCGCTATGAGCGAGCAATCTATTAGCATGTTTACACTGTTGGCTGTGAAAGCTCATACAATTGTATTTCACAGACCACACTGACTGAGAAAAAACGGACAATATTGTTTTTATGTAGTTTTAATGAAAGAAAAAGAAGTACTTTGACAGATTTTAAGTTTGTTGTACAATAAGTTTGTATTTTTACCAAATATTCCTACAGTGTTGCTGGAATTCTTCAGCCCTAGAGAAATAGTTGGATTCATAAATCAAATGGAGAAAAATTGAGCATTCCATAGATCTGTGTTATAAATTTGAATATTTCATATTTATAATTAATATAGTGCACAAATCTGTTATTCATGTATCGCAGGATTCTTGCTGTTCTACATTTTCAAATATCTTCATGGTTGTAAGTGGCTTTGGATAAAAGCGTCAGCCAAATGAAATGTATTGTATTCTTCAAATTACATTTTCTTCAAAACTAAATTGAGGTTAAAAAAGAAGCAAAACTAAACAGCTTATCTGTGTTTTTCTTTCTCTTTTTATATTTTTCCAAGTCATTTGTTCTTCTACACAGTTTTTTCAATTTTACAGTTTTGGTTGACAATTAGTTTATTGCAAGTGGCACCTTTTGTTTCTAAATCTTAGAGTAACGGGATGATTCTCAGTTGGATCGGCAGCAAAAGCAACACCTTTTTATTATAGGGAGTTCTTTGATTCACTGTTAAAACAATATTGCTATAAATCTACACTAAACCTGTACCAAACCAGTGATTATGGAGTCCATCATTAGCTGACCAACACCATATAACACCTCTAAAACCATCATAATCAACTATAAAGTCACATTTAGAAAAACTCAAACGTCATTAAACTATTCTGAATTTACACTCTCAATGAAGTATAACCAAACCATCACTGCAGGCCAAGATCTGATTGCAAATTGTACAAAACTATTTCCTCCAGTCATAAATCCCTTCTGTTTGCAGATGTTAACCTTCCAAAACATAACTCATGGACCAACAGGGAATTAGATAAGTCTTGTAGGGGGAGTTTGTGTTTTGGCAATGTAGTACGTAACACATTTTTAACAACCTTCTAACAACTTAGCTGCGGGACCTTATTACTGTAGCTGTCCCATGACCTGAGCGCTGTACAGTAGTTGATTCTCCTTTGGGTGCAGCAGTTTGAGAAGGGAGGTTGAGCAGACACAAGTTTGATTTGCAAATTTGACATTTGCAATTTGAAAAATGGTAATGTCCTGTTTCTACGACTTGTAACTGCCATTATTCAACTCAGTGTTTACTCAGTAAGCCATTTAAATATCCTAAAGTATTTGTTAAAGAGATTTCTTGCAGTGTGGGTGTACCTTATTGGCAGTGGTAGCCGTGGTTAAAATGTCCACGTCTTTAAACCCTTAAGGTACACTATGAACTTAAAGCGCGCAGGTGATGATTATCGTAGTTTTGTTTAATGCCATTTGAAAGCTTCAATGTCCTTAATAAAATATCATTCAACATCTTATGAATGCAGTTGACAGAGAGCAAGTATGTAGGGGGAGAAGGGGATGTAAAGACCGGCCACCACACCCTTGGCAGATGTTAACAGAGTGTATGGACTGTCTACAGTATGGGTGTGCCTTTGCTATTACAGTCGAATGATCAGTTGTGTTTTCTCAGACTTCATTCAAAGAAAAATTGGTAGCAGCTGTACCATATGAGTCTCTGATAGCAAACGTTTGCTTGGATGTGTATACAGGGCATGTACAGGAGTTAGCAAAACAGTTGTATTATCTAGCAAGTGCAAATGTCTGATATTTCCAAATTGTATCCTAGTCAAGTTAAAAGTAAAAATTGAAGACTGAATAAATAATTATAACCTAAAGAGTTAAAGAAGACATATGCTTATTTTCTGTTGCATATTGAAATGAGCTCTACCTGTATTGTGACATATTTCTCTCATACTGCCTGTGATGCAACACCTCTTTTCAAGTCTGCTCTGATTGCCCCAGTTCAAAGTTTAAAGGCTTTATTGTCAAATGCACAGCTACAATGAGTTATGCAATGCAAATCTTAAGTCACAGGCCCCTCCAACAATGCAACATTAATATATTAATATATATACTGTATATATATATCACCAGCAGTAACACAAAAATCAGCAAAAGTGTGTTTATGGAGTTGTTTATTTGTATTATATGTGCAGCAAGTATATAGAAGCAGCTGTTTGGGGAATGATGGTGATTTGCCGTGCACTTTTCAGATTAGGGGTCCTTCTCCAGCAGATCCATTCATCCAGAATTGTCCCAGGGTATATGCAGGAATCCTGAAGTCAAATTTAATACCTTTTAAGACATTTTTTAAACCCTTTCCATACATTTTAAGACCTCATCGCAACTTTGAGTTCTAACCGGTTACATTGGCAACACACTTTACTATATTGATTGCAAGATAGCAAAACTAAACAGAGTGCAGACAGACTACTGAAGCCTCCTTTCCACATGAACTTCAACCTCTCTGTGAAGGTCAGGTTTAATGCAGTATGCTGCTTTTTTGCTTCTGTACTCTGTGCTCTTTCATTCCAGTAAAACTCCTCAGAAACCATTAGAAACCAGTATTTGACCAATA
>NW_011346535.1:0-2812 GCF_000735185.1 Notothenia coriiceps | reverse complement strand
TTGTATATCACTGCATCATTTGTTTAATGAAATGCTGTTAACTTTTATAAGCTTCCCTTGACTCTTTTCAGTTTATCCTGCTCTCAGGGCTAAAGAAATCCTTACAAAATCCACTTAGCAACTCTCACCGACTTGTTGTACTGCAGCACCGCATGCTCAGCCCGCTGCAGGCTGTCGGTCCTCCGATTCTGTGCCTTCTGGATCTTAGCCTTTGCCTCCCGATGAGTGTAGCCTTTCTGCAGCAGCACCACCACGGTCCCTATCATGCAGGCTGCACCCGTAAACAGAGCCGCTGTCCGGGGCTCTACATTCTCCAGATACCGCTTTACGCCCTCCATGATGCTAACTGAGGCTAGAACAAAACAAACACACTGATGCTGAGGGTGTGAAGAGCTGCTGGCTTTAAAGGAGACATCAACAACTTGGCGCGGAAGAAGTTATGTCAAAGATTCATCGTGTTAATAATTTACATGGACTCAATAAAACGTTCTAAATCAATACAGACTACCTGCAAGGGCGTGACCCGGATAATAGGTTTCTATAGAGCTATTGCATTGAGGCACGGTAGGGGGCGCCACAAATGGGGGTAGGGTTTCAAAACCTTACCAAATGCAATGACTTTCCAGGCCTAAATCCCTAAAATACAAGCACCTAACTCCTAAAAGTTTGATACACGGATCAATGTTAATTACTGTTACAACACTGAGAACAAACCTTTCCCAAATTGGGATCAATAAAGTACCTGCTAGTGCTATCTAAGTCTTTTATATGAGGTCACAGACAAGTCAAACACCATGTTGTGTAAATTGCACAATAAAACTATAAATTATATAAACTATAAACTAACAACCTTCAATTTCTATTGTTTGAAAATATATATATTCAAGCACTGTCATATTCACGTACCTCTGATTCGGAAACACTTTCAAGCCTTTGATTTGAATTTCACAAACTTTTAAAGACCCATGTGTGTCCCTCATTTGGCTCGTATACAAACACTCCTCCGTTGGCAGATCATACTGTTCCGTACCTTGTCCTTTACACTCCGTACTAGTTAACTTTTGTCTGTTGCTGACACTTATTTCTAAATATAACCCTCGTTAGGTACTTTGGCGTACGGACCGAGGCGCTGCCGCAGTAGGCCTACTGTCGTACCAATAATGACGTTCAAGAACGGCCTCTCGTGTATGATTGCTTAAATAAAGATTCAGTCAGTCGGACTGAATGGAACGAGTAGGGTCAGGCCCTGTTAACCCTCATGGTTTACAAAGATAAGACCTTACTTGACCTGCATTGTGTTCATTGTTGAAGTTACATACTTGTTTCTTTACTCCCTCTTCTGTCTAGGCTCTAAGGCCAGCTGGGTGTCCAACTCAATTTCAACTCGGGCCACATTACCATCATGGTTGCACTCAAAGGGCCAGTTTTATATATAAGTGGCAGTCTCAAAACAACAGCCCCGGTTTGAGAAGATCTGCAAGGGAAAGCAAGCACACAAGTCATTGATAGGCTATGTGTGGAATAGGATTGGTAGAGTGATGTGATCGTTTGCAACCTGCAGTAGAAATAGTAGTTCATTCATATATTTTCCTTAAAGAAATTTGAATTTAAAAATCTACTACTCTGGGAAGAAGGCCTGCTAGTTTTAATTAGGCCAAATTAATTCACAGTATATATTACAAGCACTTTTGTTCATGTATAATCCATAATAAAATATACAATTATAGTTGGATCTTTGTATCTTATTATTATTAGTAGAGAAAATGTAATGTTTTTAGAACAATATACAATTAATCCTACCAATGTGGAAGTGAACCGGGTTGGGGGGTCCCGAAAATATTTCCAATTACCCAAGGGGGGCCCGACTGAAAAAGTTTGGGAACCACTGGGATAGGGTAATAACTTCATAATTAACTACGTCTGAAAGCAGAAGTCTAGGGCAAACAAGTCTCTTCAGTGTCACCATTTTTTTTTTTTTTTTTTAAAAAGCCAAATTCTGACAACAAAAAAGTCAAATTCCGAGAAAAAAGTATAATTTCAGATGCATTGTGGGACATGTAGTTTATGGGCAATGTGCTTCTGTAGAGCGGCATGTAACCGTATAATAAACATATTATATTCTTTGCAAGCTCTTGTGGGGCCACATGAAATGAAGTCACGGGTGGCCTTGAGTTTGACACCACTGCTCAAAGCCAATAGTGATGTGTACAGAAGATGATAACAGCATGGCTTAATGTTTTACAGATTACTTTGATTTAGCTTTACAATAATAAATTACCCAAAGAGCTTAGAGTTATATGACAAAGCTTTGACACTGAGATAAGGTTTTCATGCTGTCCAGTTTATTGACATTTTGACTCCTTGTTAAATATTCTGTTTATTCACAAAAGCAGATACATTATAGTTTACATTTTCATTTTCAACATACAGCAGATCCACATATGGATATTTTAAAACCATGTTCTCTTCACAATACAATAATTGAAGAATATATCTGTCAGGGAGGACTTCATTTCACCGAGTGGAACAGTTTGTGTGACACCTAAAGAGGACATAAGAGGGAATTAATTAATACAACATACAGTTAAAAGCAGAAAAAAGTGCAATTTATGTTGCAAGTTAAACACAATTTTGCTTTAAAATGACAGTAACATATGGCACACATTTTCCATCTTGGGATCCATAAAGGCTTTTCTTATGTGTCTATGTTGGTGTTGGACATGGAGCTGCTGTTATGCAAGTCACATTTCAGACTTGATCTGACCAATAAAGTATTATTGTATCGTATTATCTTATTTCAGCATTACTTAAC
>NW_011346534.1:0-6179 GCF_000735185.1 Notothenia coriiceps | reverse complement strand
CGGTTTCTCAAACTTACCTACCCCACCTTTAACATCTCTCAAGAATCATGCATACAAAAAAAAAAAGAAAAAAGATACACAATTTACAAGATCTACATCCAGCAACAATAACAGTTAAGCGATATAGCAGCCAGGTGAAAGTATAAAAGGTGGTAGTATACATTTCACAGCTATTTACGGTAAATATATATTGCACATAAGTAGTATTGCACAACAGGACTTTAATATTCTTTGTTATATGTGTGTGTGGGGTCTACCAGGGGCCGTGGTGGCCACTGCAGGAAAGAAGGACCTGTGGTGTCTCTCTCTCTCTCTCAGTGAGACATTGCGGGATATCAGCCTGTCGCTGAAGGAGCTGCACGGTGAGGACAGGGTGTCCTGGAGGGGGGGGGGACACATTGTCCAGCAGGGAGGACAGCTTGGCTGCCATTCTCCTGTCTCCCACCACCTCCACAGTGTCCAGAGGTCTCCCCAGGACAGAGCTTATGGTTTGTTACTGTATATTTCTGAAAGAATATTCACTTCAAATTACATTGTAGGGTTTTGTTGTTATCTGAAAAACATGCACAATAAGTACTTTTTAGTCTTTTTCTCAAACTGCTTTGACTCGATTATATTTTACTGATTATTTTGTTGTTGTTGTTTTTGTCATCAGGAAAAATCACGTATAAAAGGCTCTCAACATCTGACGAAGTCTTTCATCAGTGTGGACCTAAAGGCCTCAGTGTAAGTGTCTCTGATATACAGCTCGCATGTTGTATTGTTGGTGAATGTATGGATGATTATATGTTCAGAGACTTGTGTGTTAGAACATTTCAAGTGTTGACTTGGCGTGAAAAAGCATGTTACAGTTTTGACTAGTAGCCTACTGCTCAAACTAGGACAAAACAACTATCCATTTTGTTTGCATTAGCACGTTTACTGACACATTAAAAACTTGTTGGCATGAATTCAATGTTTTATGTGAGTTACTTAATTTTCATACGTGCGACAGAGATGGGATGAAACAGTTGTAACCATTGCACATTAGGGCTGCACGATATAGCGTGTCGTGACGATAATCACGTTATGCGCGATTTTCACATCGCATGACGTGCGTTTTTTTTTTTTTAGGACGTGCGATATTAAGTAGGCAAATTAACTCAAACACGTAATGTTACAATTATTTTGCTGCTTGCTACAAAAGGAAAACTCGCACGGCTCTCATGTCAGGGGTACTTGAGTGACATGCAGGCTCTGCATGCACAGCAAACCACCAATCACAATCATTCTTGATCAGATCACAGCAGGATAACCGAGCTAGCTCAGCTTGTTGCTCTGATAACTTAAGATCCAGAAGTCTGTGACTAAAATCCTTCATCCGGTTAAATATTGTTAAAAAAATTAAAGTTTTTAAAGTTCAAGAAAGGATGGTTTGCGGAAAAAAACAACTGTCTTTTCTTCAATTCCTGTATTTTTTCATATCGCAATATATATCGCAGGGGAACAAAATATCGCAATGTCAGTTTTTATCCAATAGCGTGCAGCCCTATTGCACATAGAGTTAAGAGAAGGTCCAAACTATTTAAAGAAAAACTGTATCATTGACGCCAAATCCTCCCCCCCTGCTCTTCTTATCTGCCCTGAATTTATTTAATTCCTTTTAGATCTCCAGATTTCTGTAATGTTTTGGATGTTAAACATAAGAGTTCATATTACATTTCATTCAACCATTCTTTTGTTCTCTAGATCATTGAAGTTGAAGCAGAAGACACCGAAGTAATGCAACATGGCTTCTACAGCACAGTCAGCTGTAGAGTACGTCAGGAGGGCCAGAACCCATCTTGTGAACAAATTAAAGAATCAGTCAGTGATTCTAGAGAACTTGAATCAGCAAGGAGTGTTACGTGACGAAGAGATCTGCCTAATACAAGCAGAAGGGAATGACTACGATAAAAACAGAAAACTTCTAGACTCGGTAACCATAAAGGGGGAAAAAGCCAGCTATATATTCCTCGAAATTATTTACATGACGAGGAAGAGGAACCATAGGAGGACATCCCTTCTCCCTGAGAAACAGACTGTAGCTTCCGCTGAGAGCGAGACGTTTGACCTGCCCCACTGGATCAGCTGCTTCCCTTTCAAGGAAGACACACAAATGAGCAAAAACTACCTACAAGGTATGTCATTTAGTTATATAACTAATATAGAAAGTGTGTCACGTCTTCATTGCTGATGTTTGATGGGCTGTGTCATCTGGAAATGTGCATCCACTGTTTAGTACGAGAGTACAGCATGCAATTTACAATATTTATTTACTTACTCACTGTTGTTTTTATTTTAGCCCCAACACCGTGCCACCGTTACCAGGCAAAGTTGAAGTCAAAAGCACAAAAAATATCAAAAGAGTTTTGGACGGCAAACAAATATCTGTTTGAAGAAAACAACAAGCCTGATCTGTCGTACATGCCACTTGTATTGGACACACAAGGAAGTGATTCTCCCTCTAAAATAAAGAAATTTAAGAGCAAGAAAAGCAGGATGACCCGTTGTAAAAAGCTAGGGACCTACATCCCTAAGGACAAAGCAGACATTTCTCCCAGTGACATGCTTAAAACAGATAAACACATACTCTTGGTTGGTAAGTCTGGGATTGGAAAGACAGCACTCACTCTTGAAATGTTAAAGCTCTGGACAGAAAAAGATGACAAGGAGCTAAATTACATGTTTTACTTTGACATGAGAAAAATATCCAACATCAAGAGCCTGGAGGACCTTCTCTTCAATGAGTTCAGTGAGCCAGATGAAGGCAAAGACGAGGTCTTACTGGACATAAAGAATAACTCTGACAAAGTTACACTCATTTTTGATGGAATCGCAGATCTCTCTTTTCCAGTAGTGCGGAATCTTGTAAAAAAAGATTTGCTGCAGGACTCCAAGGTCATTTTGACCCTCAGACCAGCTGATGAACACCGCCTTGAAAAAGACCTTCCTTCTGAGGACTTACTCAGAGTGGAAGTGAAAGGCTTTAGTGAGCAGACCATAAAAACATACATATCTGCTATGCTACGTGAAAGAAAGGAGAGGGTTTTGAGCAACTTGGAGTTGTTAACGCTTTGCCATGTACCCATGTATGCACTGATGGTGGCTGCATGCTTTTCATTCGAGACATCAGAGGACTTTCAAAAGCCTTGCTGTATAACGGATATCTACATCAACATTTTCCGTTTTTGCCTTGAAAGAAACAGCAACACAAAATACATAGATGCCTTCATCGAAAGCAAGAGTAAGGAGATACTGTCTTTGGCTGAAGTTGCTTTTCGTGCAACTGAAGGAAAAACGGTGAACTTGACACTACGTCCCTTTGAGACAGCTGTGTCCTCTCCTTGCTCAAACAACTTGTTATCAAAGACGACCCTACTGAGAGAATAACCACTTGTGCATTTCTCCATTACACAATGCAGGAGTTTTTTGCAGCACTGTGGCTCTTGAAGAATCCAGATTTAATCAGTAATGTTTTTCAGCAGTGCCTCACTGAGGAGAAGAAACACATGAAACATCTGATCCCTTACATGTGTAGATTGTTGTCTGAGAAGAGCCGTAGTTTGATGGAGTGCCTGATTCCTCCTGAGGAGCTCAAGAATACATCAAACGGGTTCTGCAAGGAAGTGATATCCACATTCCTTCCTAGTCTGTGTGGAAACGATGAGGCTGATACTGAGGACAGTGGGCGCATACTGTTCCTATGCCAGTGCTTGTATGAGTCCCAGTGTCCTGAAGCATGCATCGACCTTCTGGAACAACTGGACTTCCATCTTGATCTCAGTGAAGAGAGTCTCGATCCTTACCCCTGCTGTGCTGTGGCCTACGTGATCACTCAGTCCAAGGAGAGGGAAATATGGCTGAACCTTGAGGACGTCACGATGTCACAACAAGGAATGAGACCACTATTAGGATGCCTTCAAAACGTCCAATGGTATGGATGAGCAGTTATTATTACTGCTAAGATTACAACACATCTAATTAGGTAGAATGTAATTGTTCAAAGTTGTAACCTTTAATATATATATATTAATATATACAGAAGTAATGAGAAAGTGATAGCTGATTATTCTTCATATTGCAGGTGTGATTCTCTGCCACGGCAGCTGTGGGAGATCTTCCTTCTCAGCGAAGGGGAGATGGACTACATCACCTTACTTGGCCTTGATGGAAATCAGATGCACCTTCCAGTGGAGGGGGACAGAAAGCTGTTTGAAAGAGCAGTGACAGTCCTGCAGAAGATAAGTAAGAAGGTTAAAATCTGCCTCCACTGGGAGAGGGAGAACCCTGACTGCCACAGTCTGCGTGAGACTCTGCTAGAGGCTCTGCCATACGTCAGCTCCCTCAGGTATGTAGCTTGTGTTTTTATGTATTTATGAACCTTTAGTAAAAGGGGCTGAGCCCCGGCACAATTTAACCCCTGGTAACGTTACACGTGTTTTTTCTTTCTTGATATTTTTCTTAAGATATTTTAAATGGCACTGTTGTATACATTTAATTAATCCATTTGATAATATTTAATCAACTTCGGCACCCCTCCCATAAAAAGAGAAGAAAAATTACAATACAAATATTCATAACTCATATTCGAATA
This sequence comes from Notothenia coriiceps, assembly GCF_000735185.1. Taxonomy (NCBI): domain Eukaryota; kingdom Metazoa; phylum Chordata; class Actinopteri; order Perciformes; family Nototheniidae; genus Notothenia; species Notothenia coriiceps. The sequence continues at coordinate 1,564 of NW_011346534.1, read as the reverse complement.
CCTGAATCATTTCGAATATTCGATGAATCATTCCCATCTCTACTTCATACAGTTTACTTTGGGTGCTTTTATTGAATACAATGATTGAATAATCCTCTCTGCATTGTTTTTGCATTCACAAGTTTGTTCTAAGTGGTGCAATTTGAGAATGTCTGTGTCCTCCGATGTTACACTGCAACCTGCCTGTGTGACACAGAGTCCAACCATACACAGTACATGTTCACACCTGCAGTACATACGTGTCAGCTGCCCAACTGCTTCACTGTTTGTAAAAGTAAATAAATCTTAATTTCATTAAAAAAAGTAACGTGCTATACCCTGCTTTACAAACAATACAGTGAATTCCTCTGCCTGTCTGTCTTACTGTCCCGGGATGTGAGGACACAGACAGTGAGGCTGGTTTACTTCATAGAGGAAATGGTTGTCAAACAACATAGGATCCAAACAATTTAATAGGTTTCATAACGATAAACATGACGGGCGTTTAGCATGCAGCAGTGTGTGTACCGAGAGAGGAAGAGATGCTGGTCTGCATTGATCAGCTCACTAAACCAGCTCCCTGAGAGACAGAAAGGGAACCTGAACATTTTCTTTACAAAAAATACACATTTAACCACAACATCTTTTCAGTGACTGGTGTGGGCTTGCCTTTTGCTGCAGATATTTTCAAATCGGCATTGCAGCTGTGAGCTCAAGCATGCCTCATTCATTTGCCTGGTCACGTCAGTTGAATCTGAACTTTGATCTCTTATCAAGATCCAGAATTGTACTCTCAGAAATCCTTCAAAAGCTGTGGAGAATTAAATGTTGCAATTGCATTTGATATTTAACATTAGCACAGTGTTAACAGCTGTAACTTTGTTTTACATTTAAAGTTTATACAGTTCTAAAGTACATGCAATGACACATGTGTTTGTTATCATGCAGCTTCAGGAGGACCCACAGAGCTCCAAGACTACAGGGCCAGGAGCGACGCTATGAGAAACTGAAGAGACAAGAAAAGCAGCTGTTTCTGGATTTATGCCTGAAAGCAGCTACTCTCATTCAAGGAGAAAGCGTTCACAATGAAGTGAACAACCTCATCTCTCTGTTTTCTTTTAACTATGATATACATAACATCCTTCTGGATTTGTATCAACACGTCAAAACTCAAGAAAGTTCAGCTGTTATTCAAAAACTGAAGCCATTTTTCCAGTCAGTTCCTGCAGTCTGGACCATAGACCTCTCAGAGAGAAAGAGCTCCATCCTGCTGGAAGTGCTGAGACTCCAACCAGAGAAGAAACAAGTGGAGCTGAGAGGCTGCTCAGAGGAAGAGAGTGAAGTGAGGACTTTGCTGCAGTGTCTGCCTTATATCTCACAGATCAGGTAAATGGTAATCTGCACATTCAATTTAACTTAATTTAAACCACAGCTGATGGAGAAAAAGTTTGTATTTGATAGAAACCTAAAATCACAATCTCTTGATTCCTTGTGTTTTCAGTTTTGTGCCTCAGTTATCAGAACCTTCCGGTGAACTCCAGTTCTTTGGGACTCTGTTCTGTGCAGCAGCAGAGACAGAGCAGCA
>NW_011346533.1:0-3560 GCF_000735185.1 Notothenia coriiceps | reverse complement strand
CAGTATATACTACGAAGTTCTTATTATTGATAGTTCTACATAAATTAAAATCAACTTGATCGCTGCGTTTACAAAAAATATTTAATCTGAAAACGTGTTAAATGTTCGCACATGTCATGATTCTGAACCCATATCTGTAAATACTTATAATTTCAACCGTTTCACGAAGTTCTAGACAGGTTAACGTCAACATTGATAGTTCTATGTAACTACAGTAATACCTCATTCACACCAACTGTGTTTCAGGGCCGGTTCGGAGCTGGAGCTTGAAAAGCACCGAGTTTTCCTGTTCACACCGCAGCGGAGCAGCCTCTTAGCTCCGGAATCCGGTTCATTTCTAGCACCAAAAAATTGTCCGGTCAGAGCAAAAGCACCGCATACGTCACGCTTACGTCGAGGCGGGGCAGGGGCGGGATCAACTCCTGAACAACAACAAAAAACCCGCGTTTTATCCAGTTTGTACACAACGATGGAGAAACTTAACAAGCAGCAGTGGTCCACTGAAGAGACCAGCTACCTACTGGGAATCTGGTCTTCCGAAGAGGTACAGAGGAAGCTGGAGCACAATCGGCCATTGTTGTTTTTGTCAGTGTCAGCTGTGAGGGGTTTCCGCGTGGTTTGGCTTTATGAAGCAGGCACGCAAACGGTTACGTCATGACGCAAACGATGACGCAATGACGCAGCACCAGTCGGACTCTGGGCTGTGTGAAAAGAGCTGGAGCTAAACCAGAGAACCGGTTCTGAACCTGAAAAGCTCTAGCATGGAGCTTGAACCGGAGTTGCGTTGGTGTGAATGAGGTACTAGAGCACCATTGTGTTCTTTCTAACCAAATCTCTCTCAGAGGGGCGTGGGGAGGGGCTCCTTATTTTCATCTAAAGTAACAGACAGAGAATCAGCACTTTTGAAACAGGGCTGAAACAGAGGGGATTATGGGATGCTGCAATGATCTCTTTGGTGTTTGGAGCCAAACACTTCAGAGACATATTTTGTATATATCTGAGACCTATAATATATTGATGAAAAACAGTATAATAGAGGACCTTTCATTTCAGCACTTCCTGTTCTCTTTTTATTTCTGGAGGTTGAACGTGATTTTAACACAAGCAATGTTATATTGAGAACCCACTGACATTTAAGTTACAAGGAACCATTCCAGTAACTGAGTAATCTTAATTTAGCACATTTTCTGTCGTTCCTGTCGAAAAACGTCATTGAAAGAACATACATAACATTCACCTGTTTGCAACTCACATATATATCAATATTCCAATTACTGTATATAGACTATTCTGCACAGTTTCTATTATATTCTGTTTCTATTATATTCTATTTAATTGTATTTACTTGTACTATTTTATCTGTTGTATTGTGTTGCACTGTTGGAGGAGACTGTGACCTAAGATTTTCATTGTCATAACTACATTGTAGCTATGCACACGTGGCAATAAAAGCCTTGAAACCTTGAAAATTGAAACTTGTTTGTGGTGGTCGTACTTTCTGAGAAACTGACATTGCAGTGGCGTAAAAAGGTCCATGTGTACTGTGGCCTTTATCTCTTGAGAAATAATCAGGGGTCAGACTCACTTGAAAGAAGGCATTGAAGACTTCAAAGAAGGACCGAACATTTCCTCTCGCTCCTCTACAGATGAACATCCACTATCTGCCCATTACCTGGCTTTCATTCCAGTCTGATTATCTCTGCAAGTACAGGACACACTTTTTAATGTGACAAACACAGTGACAAAGAATCTGTTCTGAATTAAGCTTAGTACGTAATGCCTACATGGATATTTGGAGTGACATGGAGTGTAACCTTCACATTAATACTCGTACTGAAGGCTCAGTGTATTTGCAGTCGGTGCATGCAGGTATTGCGATGACACACTGTGTAGCTTTTAGTTACATAAAGCTCTTTGGAATATCCGGGTTTCTTTGTACTGCTCTCAGCTTTATACTATGCAAACAAACAAGCACACAGAGGACTGTGCGATCCAGACAGGCTTCGATTGGATAACAGCTTACATAATCAGGCTGCCTGGGAAGAGCACAGCAGAGGGCAGGAGGCAAAGACAGCCTCCCGGAGAGCTGGTTAGTTAGAACGAGTATTTCAGGAAGATTCAGCAGCTACCTGGCTCAGGTTACATCTTGTGCACCACGCACTGTTGTTGCAGGCTTTTGTCTCTCCGAGGACCGGCATTCAGTCCATTGTCAGACATTCACAATGATCTATCTTATCAGAGATGTTACCAAACAAACATGTCGGCCAGATGTTGATACGGTAGCTTGTGCTAGTGTTGACAGCAAGGGGGAATGCAAAACAATGAAGCTGCTCCTGGCTGCGTTTTTTAAATCGAGAATACAATGCTCTTAACATCCGATCTCTCCAGAGAAGACTTCAAAGATATACAGCTTGGGTAAATGCAACATAATGGAGCTGCAACTGGCAACTTTTTTAAATCAAGAGAAAGATTTTCTTAAATCCCGACATGCAAACTTGAATAGAAAGAATTATGAAATAAAGTACCAATGTTAAACCCAAAAGAACACTGACAACCGGGGTATATACAACACAATGATTAAATAAAGACTTGCATTTTAACGGCTGTATCTGGAGCCTTGAAAAAGAAGTGCAATGTTAAAATACACACAAAGAATCTCCACCTGCAAACTGTACAAGAAGGAACATTAGAAATATAGCAAAAAATTCTATCATCAAAACATTATAGGCCAAATAAGTGCTGACAACCGCGGTAAATACAGCTAGACTAAATCATGCTCTGAGGGAGGTTTTTTAAAGCAGTATTTGCAACCTCAGCAAAAAGGTGCAATGTGAAAATATACACAATCTCTACCTCTGAATAAAGTACACTCTAAAAGCAAGAGTTAATACTTAAAGTTCAGAGTAGCCCCGTAAATGCTATCAAAAAATGTTCAGGCAAAAACATTTGGAAGCCTCTTTAAGGAATGAATCCAAAGATTAAGCGCTGCACTGCAATAACATTGACTGATTTTTTTGGGGGGAAATAATCAAAACTGATGAAGCGGAACCAGAAACCTGACTGCTGGTGAAAAACACGACACAGAAACAATAGATTCACAAGTTTTATTAATTTTGTCCTCACTCCAAAAGATTCATTGTGTCGGTAAAAATATCTCTTTGAGCTTCTGAATCCGGAGCTGACAGCGACTTTGAATAATCAGACACATTGTTTTCATGTTCAATGCTTTGTTAGTTAACTTGACAAGCCTCTGAAGGATTTTATTGTATTGGAGTCTTTCCAAATATAGAACTATAGAAACAACAGGGTAGTCCTGAATGGTTTCAGCAGACAGAAGAGTACCAGCTTTCATGAAACACTGTGGATAAGTAGAGATAGGTGGGATTAACCTACATGTAAGCTGTTTGGGAATTCTCTAGTATTGAAATATTGAAATATCTTGATAAAAATGGAAGGGATCGCAATGAAATTTGATCAAAGCATTCATGGATGAATCCTTTTTACTTTGAACGTCCCCTCACCCTTTTGCTCCACCAGTAGGTTGGCTCATCGGGAAACAA
>NW_011346532.1:66823-80022 GCF_000735185.1 Notothenia coriiceps | reverse complement strand
AACTCCATGTGTTTCTGCTAGCATACATACCACCTGACGTGGAAACGTTACTCGTGGGTGGGGCTACAGAGCTACTAGAAAGACAGTGGAACCCGGTGCATTCCTCCGTCTCGATGTGGTGCACTTTTGCTAAATGTTTAGACAAATTGCTCGTGTTACCGCCCTTACATGCTAAACTCTTTGCACTTTTGGTAACGAGCATCGAGACGGGTAAAGTTTAACCACACCTCGGAGTGTGTTCTCTCCACCATCTCCACAGTGTGTTGCTGCATGTAGCAGCTGCGTGTGTGTGTAAACCGCCCCGCCCCCTCGCACACAGACGGGAGAAAGATCTCTCGTCTGGATTGGAAAGATCGAAAATACATCATAGATGCATTTGTTTGTCTTTTTGCATGTTAGAAACGGAGTTGGCGAAACTAAGACTGCAATATAATGTTTGTTGAGCATAAGATATGACATATATTTTTTTACATGTCTCCAGTACCGATAAAAGACCGATAACGTTGGAGCTTAACGGTACCACAGCCTTTAATAATTCAGCCCCTGGGCCCGTTTAATACCGGGGCTCGGTACTCATCCCTAGTCACTGTCCAGGTTCATAAAGTGCACATACCTCCGAGCTGTACTGACATTTAGATCCTTTTAAAGGTTCCCTGTGGAGATGTTGTCCTCTAATGGTGCTATTTAACACGTCTTTATGTGTCGGCCCCCTTGTGTCTTGTGCACGGACTAGAGGACGCATACATGTGGGTGATTCAACACACCTTCTCTTTCCTGGGATAGACAGCAGGCCACAATGTGGCAAAGACACACAGCAGTGCAGACTAGTGGGCAGTAAACATGTATGTAAGCAGGGCTGGGCTCAACATGCTTTAAAGACATGCAGAGACTCATGCAAAAACAAATGCAAACAAAAACAAAAGTCCCCATTACAAATTCCTTTCTCTCTGCCAAACATTGCACATGATATTATTTATAGACGTTATGCAAAATGTGGTAAAACTTGTTGTTGCAGTGACCGAGTGTGAAAGCAGCTTCCACTCCCAGAAATGACTGGAGACGTGTGAACGGTCATTGACATCAAAACATTACTAATGTCTTATAATAGCCATTACTGTGCAGACACTGGGCTTCGACACGCGAATACATGTTAATACCATTGAGCCTCATTCACCAACAACTCTCATTTACCGTTAAATTAGACTCTGACGTTCTCCAATCTGTTCTTATTTAGGATCTGTTCTAAGGTAAAAGCAGTTATATATTTATACTATCGTTTAATAATCGTAATTATTAAACAAAGGCCAATGGGCTTTTAACACTCCTCTTTTAAATACAAATTCTTAACTTTTAACTAAACCATGGGCGTAGGAAGCTATGGCTGCGGCGCCCATGAACTAAATGCATTACCATTTTATTTGTATTGTCAGGCCATTTAATTAGTAATCATGATCAGCTTGCACACAATTTCAATGTACAAAGACAATGGGATTTATCATTGTAAGAATGCAAGTCTGGCAATTCTGCAGTTTAGATACATGCCATAACATTTTAGAATAACCTTCGGAAGAAATTAGTCCCATTGTTAGTAGGCAAGGTCCATGGCCAGCCTGACCTCTTCCTCAATGTGTTTCTGTAGTGTACTGAATAGAGTTGCCAGAAACTGACCATGATCAAAATCGATTATTCGGCAGCCCTGGCGAATAATAATCGAGTTTACTGTAAACTCCTCCAAGTTTACAGTAAAACAAACTGGTGGTGTGACCAATGGCCATTTACAGTTATTAATAGTATTACTATTATTAGCATTAGTCTATATTTTGGTTGAAACTAAGCCAGAAAAAAAAAAAAAAAACCACAAATAATAATAAAAAAAATATATAAATAAAATCGATTTTTAAAAATAATATTCGATTATGGAGACTGTAACGAATATTCGAATAATCGAATAATCACTGGCATCCCTAGTACTGAAACACTTGTTGACTCTGTCCTTTCTCTGTGTGTCCAGCCCACTGCCTGCACACGGTGACGGAGGATAACCCCGAGCTGCTGCGGAGCACCAACAGCGCCGTGCTGAGAGTCGTGGAGAGCGTGCTGCTGACGCCTGAGACAGACATGGCCCACACACTGCTCAGGACCCTGGCTGCAGGTACCACATCCCTGAGTATTAGTGAATACATGAATAGTATCAATAGTCCACATGACACCTTAGGGTGCGTTCACACCTGCCTTGTATAGTCCGGTTGAATCGAACCCTGGTGCGTTTAGCCGCTTGGTGGTGCGGTTCATTTGGGTCGGTGTGAACACAGTCCGAGACCTCTGAAGTGAACTAAACAACCGGACTCTGGTCCGCTAAAATAGGTGGTCTCGGAGCGCTTGCTTGCGAACTCTGGAGCGGTTCTTTGCTGGTGTGAACGCAGTCCGCACCAAAACATAGGAAGCGTAGTATTTACGTGTCACAAGAACGCGGATATCTTCAAAATCTTTAGCGAAAGAGTCTTTCAAGACATCCGCGGTTGTTGCTGAAGCAGAATGAAGTGTTGAACAGTGTTGTGTAAAGTAAAAATTCTCCGTCAGCTACATAAAAGTAAGAACACATGTCGTCGGTGAAACGCCCCTCCTTACTCCAGAACGTCTCTCATTATGTGTTTTAATGTTTTTTAACGGACGTTGTCTGATTATATAATCATATGCGCGGGCCGCTAGATGTCTGTTGATCTCCAGATTAACAGCAGCATGAGAATAACCTGCCTAAAGTGCCGATGCTCCATGGCGGAGGCTCCGGTAGAAATTGCCGGGATTTAAGTTTTTACCCCCTTAATGTCTGACCAATGGTTGAACAGCATTTCCGTGCACATGACTTGTGTTTAAAGTTTATAGTCCGTTTGAGTTTTGTGTGAACGCAAACCGAACCTTCTGAAAAATGAAACAATGTAACAAACTGTGGTCTGGTGTGCACCAGAAAGCGGACTATTAGGTGTGAATGCACCCTTAAAGAACAGTGGAACATGTGATGGTTGTGTGCTGTGTGCAGATGTTCTGCAGATGATGGGACGAGCAGGTCGGCCTCAGTTTGATGACCAGGGCAAAGCTGTGATCCTCGTCCATGACATCAAGAAGGATTTCTACAAGAAGTTCCTCTATGAGCCGTTCCCTGTGGAGTCCAGGTAACACTAATGTCTCTGGGATTGTGGTGTTGCAGTTCAGTCATGCATGCATTCAGACAGGACCTTATACAGCACTTATTTGAGAGATATCCCTTAAAGGCTGATATTGACCTGACACTGGCAATTGAATTATGGAACAGAAACATAACGGTTCAGGATTTGTCAGATGTTTGGAGTATCTAAATCCACATGTGTTTAGGTATGGAGTACTATAAAAAAAAAAAAAACAATACGAGACACATTATACAAAAAACGTGATTGTATTATAGAAATCACTCCATAAACAGTTTACATACTTACGTATATGTAGTATAGTGTCCTTACCGACTGGTAGGGCAGGGTCTTCTTTAAAAATGAAATGCCAGTGCAGAAACAATACCTGACTCACAATAATGATACCACACTAGTGTCTTTTCTTTCATGATAAGAGAAATATAATCTTGTTTTTTAAGCGGGGGGGTTAACCCCTATTTTCTATTTTCATTCTATATCGTCTAAACATTAACAACTGTGCAACATTTTTCTTAACATTTCCTAAGAAATGTATTTCATTCAGGAGGCATTTGATATTTAAATAATTGATTAAACAGTTGCTGACCACACATTGAATTGAGTTCCAGACTAAAGTCAAACATATTCACAGCTTTTCATTCTTTGTGCTTGGCTGCAACAATCAGAGTTTCCCAGAGTGCAACGTACTGTATCCTTTTCAAATATGTTGTGTTATACAACCATCAGTCCAAAAACCTAAGATATTCTATTTCAATATTAAGACAGGAAAAAGGCAGCAAGAATTCACATGTAAGAATTGTTTTGGGATTTGGCTTGAAAAATGAATTAAAGATGAATCTGAATTGTTAGCAAATAATTAGCTCTTTATCATCAATCCACCAGAGAATCTACACTGAACAAAAATATAAATGCAACACTTTTGTTTTTGCTCCCATTTTTCATGAGATGAACTCAAAGATCTAAAACATTTTCTATATACACAAAATAACCATTCCTCTCAAATATTGTTCACAAATCTGAAAAAATCTGTGATAGTGAGCACTTCTCCTTTGCCGAGATAATCCATCCCACCTCACAGGTGTGGCATATCAAGATGCTGATTAGAGAGCATGATTATTGCACAGGTGTGCCTTAGGCTGGCCACAATAAAAGACCACTCTGAAACGTGCATTTTTGCTTTGTTGGGGGGGTCCGAAAACCAGTCAGTATCTGGTGTGAGGGTTAGGGTTAGGGTTAGGGTTAGGGTAATGTTGTGAATCGGGTGACCTGTGTTCGTCGTCCATAACATACGCCTGCCCATACCGTAACCCCACCACCACCATGGGCCACTCTCACTGACGTAAAACATCCTGTGCTCACTATATAACCCGAACACAACACAACGATACTTTCACCGACCTTGCACAGAGAAAAATAAATCCTTCACACTTTGTTCTATACAGTATGTGTTGCTGCTGCTTATCATCCCCTGTTTGTTTTTCACAACCATATCATGTACCTGATGCTGTCTACCGTTACCCCTGTTTTTTTTTATGTCTTTGAGTTTCTGCATGTCTTTCACCAAGCCTTGATGCTACAACGTTTTGTCACTGTTCTTTCTCCAGAACAAATGCAAATTATATTCATGTCCTTTGCCTGGTCCTGTGGTGTCCAAATGCCTCACAATCAACTCCCTCATCACCTTCTTCCCCCATCAACCTGCAGGCTGCAGAGGAACCCCCCCAGGCGACAGGTGACTCTCCCCACCTCCACTTATTCCTTTCCATCCCCTGTGATTAGAACAAAAGCCTGGCCTCTATCTGACATTTGCTTCCCTGTTGTTCCAGTGTCTTCCATGCGGTCGGCCCCCTGCACAGAGCCTTGATCGAGGGCAATGTGTGAGTAGACCCTAGCTGGTACATATTTTACATACTGAGTTTTCTCTTTGTGATCACGTTCACGGCAGGGTCTTTACATGGATGCTGGTGCATTGCATGTTCAATATGTAAAAGAGAAAATGACTGTGTAAAAATAAAGACCCAATATGCTACTTACACTGCGATAAAGTAAGGCTGGACAAAAGTGTACAGTATATAAGGCAGCAAAGAGAAAATGCTGCCATTTTGCCTTTTCAAAGAGAACAAGAAAATTACAGTCTTAGAAATATCATAATACATACCTGAAAGGCACAGTTCACCATTTTGCCTTGCTTCTTTATGATAGAAGTTGTACGCAGTGAGTAGGTTTTACATGAGAAGTAGCGTTCAGGTATTATGCTCCATATATCTGGAACATTTTTTGTCAAAAACACTTAAGATATTCATTGCCATCGGGAAGTCAAGAGCATTCCATGGAGTATAACAAAAGGTGTATCTCGAGCCGGTTTCTCAAACTTACCTTCCCCACCTTTAAGCACTTCCTTTCTCAAAAGAAGACAGAAGCTGCAACAGGGTGAAAGGTGCATCTATTGTATTGGTTGCCATGGTAACATTTTGGAGCATTTATAGTTATAAGTTTTCATTGCTTGCTGTACCCACTTTGTATCACTATAGTTAATCAATGATTTATAATGTCCTCCAACCATAGAGAAGTGGTTTCCTTGGCGGTCCTGTTGAGAAACTCTTATTTAAATGGTCTTAAGTGCTTACCTTTATAAATTGTATTTTATTGTACACAATGAAAAATCTAATCCTCGTAATGAATAGACTTCATGCCATGAATTCAAATATATGAAGGTGCTTGTAAAATTGATTTATTTTGTCCACGATAAAGCAGAGACATTTCTTTGAAAGCTCTTAATTGGAATGATATAATTTTTTTCTCTTAATATAATGTCAAATTGCTCACTATGATATAGGGGCCAATGCCTTGAACACGTCTACCACTGAGACAATGGTTTACACATTCTAGGATTGACTTCCAAGTTGTTTTCCATAATCGCCTCTGAACATTCTGGAATAACCAGGAGTACTCCGCAGATGGCCACAGAGGGTGGCGGTCCTTTTAGAGAAACACATGAATGGAAGCAGGCATTTTGGCTGACTAACATAGGGAATGGTGAACAACAACTCTGATGAGAATAATTCATGTTTCTTCTCAGTTGGCGCCACAGAGAGCCTGCGGGACGAGCGTTTAGCTGAACTCTTCCTGTAGTAAAGTCTGAATACAGCACATGTCAGGTTCCTCTAGTTTTTACTGAGATGCAGATTAGTCATGTTTTGCAGAACATGACATTTGAGGGCTGTACTTTGCAACATAAAGGGCGCTGAAAGATAATGCTGTACTTCTCCATAGAAACTTCAAGGAGTTATTTTGGTTCCACCTAGTGGTCACCTTGAGCAAAACAACCTCACATCCTTTCTCGGCTTATTGCTCTGAGATGGAGCTGTATGTTTGTATAAGCAATGTGACATTCTCCTTTACTTGATTAGAGCCCATTTTACTGCCTCCTCAAATCAAGCTAGCATCCCGTTAATGTAATTGAGTCAAATGACGAAGGGCTGACTCAACAAATTAGTAATTGCTACCAATTAAACAAATGGACTTCACAGACTTTCACATGATGAAAATGTTGTGCCGCAACAAGATCAGGAGCTAGTTGCCAATAACAATAATCTTTTAAGTGGTGAAGGATGTGAGAAGCATATATCTCTTGCTCTCTAACTAATACCATTAATTAATCCTTAACAGGGATCGATAAAGAAAACACAGACACGTGTTAACAGGTCGCTGGTCTTTGGTTTAATTGGTATTACATTACAGACAGTAAAAGAAGGCACTGCGGTCAATCAGTGAAATGCAAATTGGAAGAAGAGCGGGTGAAATAAAGGAAGTCATCAACGTTATAAAAGCTCATAATAAAGACCGAGCTGGATGCTTTGCTGATGTTGCTTTACTCGCCTCCGCACAGCTCCAGCAGGATTTTGCGGTAATCTCCAGATGTGTCTCCCTACGCAGTGAGAAAAGACTTGTGAGACTTCAATCGTCTAGTTTAGGGAATAACTGTGATCAGTGACATGAAGCAAAATGGATACAAATTCAGATTTAAAGACTTTACTAAATATATCACTTCAGCCGATCAAATGAAATGAAAGGAGTGATACATTTAAGTCTCATCAGAGTACACAAATAAATGAAAGGCAATATTACACTGAAGCTAATGTATTGCAGAGCCTTTGCTGACTACAGTGTTTCCCGCCCCTAGTTATTATTGCCTTACCTTAATGAAGGAGTGGAGGGTCTTGCCATACATCTTCAGGAACTGCGCCTTAATGTCCAACATGTCGATCTCCGCCCTCGCAACCATTATTCTGATGAGGACAGTATCTGTGGTGCCCATCCCCTGAGGAGAGACAAGCTGGGTTTTACATAACTATTGTAATTATCTGTACTGATAACTAGTGAAACATATTCAAACACAAAGCAATAATGTAATGTATGTGGAGTGACTTCACATGTTGGTATTGTAGCTTCATCACAAGCATGAAATATTTACCTTCATTGATTTGTATAATCGCTCTGCAAAGAACGCCGGCTTGTTCCTTAAGCATTTCACTGTAAAGCAAAAACAAATCCCAGCGCATGAGTTGCAATGCCCTCACAACATGAGAAAGTGAGAGTATTGTTGTGTTGTGTTCAGGGTATGTAGTGAGCACAGGATGTCTTACATCAGTGAGCAAAAACAAATCAAGCTCTGACTTGACATTTAGAGCAAATTGGCATACAAATGTTGGAATGTAAACAGAAATCTTTATTACACTTTGTGATGTCACAATGTTATTATGGGTTGTTCGACCATTAGCAAATAACCAACCAAGGTACCCTCCCCCCCCCACCTTTTCACCTGTATCTCCTCCTAGAGCACCATTATGTTTTTGTTTTTTAAAAACCAAACAGATCACAGAGGGGCGTGGGGAGTGGCAGTTCATTTTCATTTAAAGCTACAGACAGAGAATCAGCACTTTTGAAACAGGGCTGAAACAGAGGGGTTTATGGGACGCTACAATGCACAATCTATTTGGTATTTTGAGTCAAACACTTCAGAGACATGTTTTGTATATATCTGAGACCGATAATATATTGATGAAAAAGAGTATAATAAGGGACCTTTAACAATGAAGGCAATTGCCTTAGATTGAACATGTATTCCTATCATTTGGAACCACCGAGCAAGAGCTTGAACAGCAATGTGTGCTAAACTGAAAATATTTACCCCTTGTGACTTAAGTTTCCTAATCTGATTTTGGTGCATCTTTTGTTTTCTGCCTCTCAAATTTGAGTGTCGGGCTCTAGTTTTCTGTGCTCATTTGAAATTTGAATGGCGTTACATCTTTATAATTGGCAAAAGATAGATAGAATAGTCTGTTTGATGGAGCTTGTCACAGAGATAGAAACAGACCTATGGCCAGAAAGATGTCCTCCAGACAGCCGGACATCTCCCTCTTAATGCTGTCCTCAATGTCTCTCCCAGAAATCTTCTGGTACTCCTCGAACACTGAAGGAAGGAAACAATAAAAACACTTTATTATTATCAAACTGACACTACGCATAACATGAATGAAAATGAAAGTGACTCAACAAAGAGAGTGAGTGTTCGCTCTTGAAACTGTCACAAAGGTTCAGTAAAACCCCACAGTATTGAATGGTTTATGTCACGAGTTATAAAAGGGAGCGTTTTCATGTGACACACATTACTTATAATCACAAGTGCAGATGTTAACATGATGATTGGGAATATGCTGTAAGAATACCTCGCAGCAGATGGTTTCGGTTCCTCACACAAAGCACCGTGAGGAATTTAACCTCGTCCGTGCCCCATCGAGCCTCACCAGCCTCATAGATTTCCTACAATCACAAACGGTAATAAGACACTGAGTCATAATTAAATAATACTTTGTTTAAAGAAGCTGAGATCTTGCCTTGGCATCGAGGACAGCCTGCGCCTCGTCCACTTTGTCGCTCTCATCTCGACCAGCCTGCAAAACAGAAGACAGAACAGCTTAAGGGAAAAACAGAGTACGATTGCACAACATAGGAGAAGATAGAGGAACTGACAACTGCTTCCTCTTATTGAAAGGGTGGTTGAAAACGTTTTTAACTTCAACTTCCTACTGACATTTTACAGGTCATTTTGCAAGGAAGTCAAATCTCAATCTTAATAATTTGACTAGAATCAAATGTTTATATCTGCTCATTTTTTATTTGATCTATAATCATTTGCCATTAAACATTCGCCTACTTTTTACTCACCGTGAGTAAAGAGACCAAAACCCTCTGGAACATTCCTGATGTGTCCCCACACACAGCGTCCTCCAAGCTTTTATCATGTTCTGCAATGAACAACATACGAAGTTAAATGATAAAGCATGTAATCAAACACCCATTTTGGACACTGTGCTGAAAACTCAATACAAACTGACAGAAAATAAAATAAAAATACGAAATAAAAGTAATGAGCTATGGAAAAGCTAGTATTTCCAACTCAATGTAACTTCAATTATGTTCATTTTGGTGCGCTCAAAATTCACAAACTGTGCTGGTAGAAGAAGAACAAAATATGTCCATGTAACACAAAGCACCACACAATCACAATTCATTTATACAGATTAAAATACATTTAAAAGTAACTTTGAAAATATTTGCCCGCTGCTGTCATCGTATCCACAAAATAACAAACAAAAGCAAACAATAAACAGCCACATGGAAACAGAAACGGCTGTCATGAATAATTGATGCCCTCCACTGCTTTGTAATAACGGACGTCATTGCATCTCCAAACAAAGGACAGAAGCTAAGTCACGTTACAACGTATCAGATATTATACACAATCTATAGGCAGGCCCTTACCCTTCTTGTAGAACTCATTGATGGTTTTCATTTCTTCGTTTGACCTTGAAGCCAGAATATCGATGAGGCCGGCCTCTTCTGTTCCAGCCCCCTGTTGATGAACAGATAGAGACATGAGTTAACACTAGATATGAACACAGGAGAAGGGTGTAGACATGAGAAGTTCATTCTTGTATTTTTATTTCTATTCCCTATGGCTCTTTAATTACACTTTTTGAAGCGAGTTTAATATTGTTTTATAGTGTGTTTCTTTTGCACTAAGTTTGAATGCTTACAATGTTTTTTGTAAAGCACATTACATTGATTTGTTGTTGAATTATGCTTTAAAAACTCTCCTTGCCTCTCCTCATAAAGGAGCATGTCACAGTGCAGTGGTGTGTCAGATTGATGAAGCCCGAAGGCAGAAAAAGAGTAATATAAATCAAGCTTTGGTCAATACAGCCAATACTCAGTACGCGATTAATCAGTCTTGGTTTTGGTCTTTTTATGGGATGTGACATTGACATTACAAATTAGAGCCCACCACTGGATTTCTCCTAAACTCTCACCTTCATTGCATTTTCCAGCTCGTATGCGTCATACACGGGCGCCAGCATCAGCAGACCCAGAACCACGCTACTGAAATTCCCACTCAGCTCTGAGGACAGATCATCAGCCAGGTCCTGCAGGGGGGGGGAGCAGATGGGTTAACAGGAGATATATCCCCCCAGTTGTTCCCAGGAAATAAATACTTTCATCAAGAGGACTATCTGTATTAACCTGTTAAGCCCCAAGCATGTTTTTCAGGTTTCAGGCTTGAAAATGACATGGCCAGAACAAATGACTATATCTTCCCTTCTAAAAGGGGTAAATTAATCATCTTTTTTCTCAAAGCAATGATACACCTGTGAGTTGGATGTAGAAAAGTCAGAATCAATATAGATGTTTTTATTTTAAAGTAAATTCAGATTGAACATAGTAAAAAACTGTAAATTATAGTTTCCGTCCAAAAAAAAAACATTACTTATAGTGAAAAGCACACTTGAATTATGGGATTGTAGACTAAAAGCTTTAGGAATCCAAACTAAAACATATAATAAATACAGTGTATCAAGATTGATGTGAAACAAGTTAAATTTGACCTTTTTAGAGACGTTTAGAAAAAACAAAACCCACCTCTGGTGTCATTTGGGTATATTTGCCATATCTCTGGAACCTGTTGAGGTCTCCATATTAAGTTGAATAATTCAAACGAAAGTTAATATAATCAAATATAATCAAATATATTTAAGCAATAGCTCACGACAGGCCGTGGTATATGCTCATTATATCACAGCTAAGGGGCGTGGTTCGGCCCGACGCCAAGTGTGGCAATATGAAAGAAAAATACACACTCTAATTTAAATAGTTTTTATTAGTAAATAATGATGTTCAAAATAAAATAGTCCCTCCGTTGCCTTCTGCACAAAACATAGTGCAAGGTGGTTGCTATGCAACAACACTAACAGCAAGCGAACATATTAGACAGAGAGCGTTGATCCATTATTTGGCTGTTTATTTACATTAATGTGTATGTTGCTGTTTATTGTGCATCCACTGAAAAACTGTCCAGCATCAGTAGCATGGCTTACGTGGTCACTTGTATAGGTTGAGGTTGTTCGAGGCTGTTGCTTGGCGTGGCGAGAATATTGCTCCACTTTCTCCGGTCCCCGAGATTGGGCTTCCAGTAGCTCTGGAGAGAGCTTTCGCACCTGTGGCCACTAACGGTCATAATTTCTCTGCTTTGTTTCAAGACCCGCATCAGAAAGCTTTGAATGGTGGTACTTTTCCAGTTGGTCTACCTGCTCTTCACGTAGCTCTGCATGTCGTAGTTTAGGTGCTTTTTTTTCTGGAGATAGGCACTGCTCAATCCACTCCTCCATACTATAGTAAGACCCCCCCGGAGGTCGAAGTTAATCTTAAATGTTTCCATTTTATGCTTTGTAAGTTTGTTTCGTAACGGAAGAAATTTAAATATAGTTATAAAACTGTCAAGTCAAATCAAGCAATCTGATTGGTCGATAGTGTTTTTGCGGACCTCTTTGATTACAGATTTGAAAACATCGTTGCTTGCTTTAAAAGTAGCACAATTCATTATGTCAAACCTTGGAAAGTATCTAGATATCCCTGCCCTAATGCCAAAGGAACTGCACACTGAATATGTTTTGCCATTTGATGTCTATGTCTGGACCGCTGCGTCAAAACGGAGGGCTTCTGCCCCGTTACTTCTCCGCTGCTTTCTTGTTCCAGTATGAAACAGTCCAACGGTATACTGATTTTCTCAGACGCGGAGGGATACTGGCTTGTTGTGAAAAGTAACTTACTGTACAATTCTGCCCGTGGTATACGCTCAGTATATCACGGCTAAGAACCAATCAGATTGCTTGATTTGACTTGTTCGTTTTATAAATACTTTATATATACTTTATATATACTTTATACATACTTTATATATACTTTATACATACTTGATATATAAAGTATGTATAAAGTATATTTGTACTCACACAGGACTGAAGCCCTTGCTCTGCAGCCACTCTCTGACGCTCTCTGGACTCGAGTCGTATCCAACGCTGCAGGAAGAGTTTACTGCTCCTCGTGATGAAGAGGAGGAGGTTATCGCTGCTCCTCGTGATGAAGAGGAGGAGGTTATCGCTGCTCCTTGTGATGAAGAGGAGGAGGTTATCGCTGCTCCTTGTGATGAAGAGGAGGAAGAGGAGGACACCTGCATCTTCTTCTGAGCGCTGCGACCCAACGTCAGTCTGTGCATCAACTCGTCCTGAAAGGGCGGGCAGTGGGCCGCTCTGTTCTCCGAGTCGCGGTTCTCTTGGTCCCTGTGCGTTTTGGCCGGTTGGCGCACCCATCGTCTTTGTGTAGAAATTTATAGATAATTTGCATGAATTTTCAGTCACAAGATTCACACACACACACAACAGACAACACACACACGACACACACACACACACACACGACACACACCACCACACACACCACACACACCACACACACACACACACCACCACCACACACACAACCACACACACACCACACACACACACGACACACCACACACACACACACACACACACACACGCACGACGACACACGACACACACACACGACACGACGACCACACGACGACACACACCACACCGCGTCCTCCGAGGTTGTACC
>NW_011346532.1:0-66778 GCF_000735185.1 Notothenia coriiceps | reverse complement strand
AAAGTTAGATTGAAGTTGACGGGTGGAGTCAACATTGTAAAGTTAAGATTGAAGTTGACCCGAGGTGAAGTCAACATTGTAAGTTAAGTTGAGTTGACCGGGTCGAAGTCAACATTGTAAGTTAAGATTGTAGTTGACCGGTGAAGTCACATTGTAAAGTATACAGAGTTGAAGTTGCCGGTGAAGTACATCATTTTTTCCATAAGGCTGTCTTAAATCTCCCTAGAGCGAGTATGTTACCGTCCACATAGATTGTGTGTTTGAAAGTAAGTTTGTTTAAGTGAGTTTTGGTTTCGTTAAACTGCAATGGTTCCACTCTCTTGAATGGTCTCCTTTTGGGGCGACCTCGAAAAGAGGGAGAGTGAGGTCACGAAGAATCCTAGGTGTCTCCCTGCTCTTTTGTTTCCTGTGGAGGAAGTATGGCGTATATACCCGACCCTTTGTCCAGTGCCGGCGACCACACGTTCTGACCTGCTAAACGCGTCTGGTATCAGATACGCGCATTTGTGTAACACCCCGAAGTCTCATGAAAAGGTAATTCAGCACATGACTAACTCATATAACAAAAAACATGAAAATAAAAAAAAAACTTTGAACAAATCCGCTGCAGAACTCTCGGAACTTTACACGGAAATATCTATTTTACATAATATAATAATGGCATATGGGTACGGTATATAGTAAGATTGGCATTTCACACCCAGAAGGACACACAAAAGTCTGTACCTAGAGTCTCTGAGGTGGTGGAGGGACCCTTGGTAGTCTAAGTCTTCGCACAAGTGGTAACGTCCACAAACGGAAGTGAGATGGACGGAGTGGACAGGAACACCGCCTCAGGACTTGCCATCAGGGCGGACGTAGAAGACGGACCACGGCTCGCTGAGCCCCGACCACCCACATTGGAACTTCTTGTACCCACCACCCGGCGAAGGAGTGCAGAGGTGGAGGCGGAATTACCAGCGGCTCAACCCCACGTGGGCCAGTTTAAGTTAGAATTTAAATGTCACAACTGAAGTGGGCCAGTTGAGGTTAGAATTTAAATGTCACAACTGAAGTGGGCCAGCTTAGGTTAGAATTTAAATGTCACAACTGAAGTGGGCCAGTTGAGGTTAGAATTTAAATGTCACAACTGAAGTGGGCCAGTTGAAGTTAGAATTTAAATGTCACAACTGAAGTGGGCCAGTTGAGGTTAGAATTTAAATGTCAGAACTGAAGTGGGCCAGTTGAAGTTAGAATTTAAATGTCACAACTGAAGTGGGCCAGTTGAAGTTAGAATTTAAATGGCACAACTGAAGTGGGCCAGTTGAAGTTAGAATGTAATATCATAACTGAAGTGGGCCAGTTGAAGTTAGAATTTAATGTAAGAAATGTAAAACTGTGAATTGAGGTTTTATATTAGAAAAGGACCACAGCATGATATATTTGTATGATTGTCACATTGTAACGAGAGAAGGTAAAAACCCTGTCAAAGTGTGGACCATTTTCTTCAAATAAAATCATCCCACCTTTTTGGATTGGGATAACTTAAAATAAATCTGCGCTCTCCTCTCCTGCTTAAAGGTAAGATTGCACAACTGCCACACTCACACTTAGGCAGGGCCACACCTCATTACTGATACCAGAATCCTTCGGGATCGCTTATACAGATTTAGTGCGTCGTCTGAATTGAAACAGCAGTTAATTGAACCTGGTTCTTCAGGAGTTAGTAGAGGTGAGACCTTGCTGATCCAGGTGGATCCGAGCCTGGCAGTAAACGTACATAGACTCAATAGCTTCTGTTAGGTCAATTAGTAGGTCTGAGTAATTGCCAGAATAAATTAACAGGCCTCCTGACTCCAACAAACCCATTGATCGATTTTGGTGATTGACACCTCTTTTGAACCGTTAGAGCCAATAGAATCGAGGGGGAGTTCCTAAATCCATCTAAACATTACCATTGAGGATTGAGAGTGATGCGCACGCAGTTTACCCAAACCGAAAGCTATGTTAAACTCTATAGAAAACTACGTTTATTGCCATAAATATGATTATGGATTAACCTTCAGCAGCGTTTTTCTTGTTTTAATGCCATTGAACACAACTTTTGATCTTGTTGTTTGGCCGCGAGTTCTGATCGCTCAGTGATGATACTTATATGTCTGGAATCTGTGGAATCTCAGCTTGCTAATCGATATCTTTTTTGTGCAGATCCGATAAGTAATAAGGGTATTTTACCTTGAGTTCTGTGCTAAGTGCGTTGGCATTTTTTCGCTCAGGGCTAATTCAGAGCCTTTGTCATTACCCTTTTGTTCCGTTTAGCTAAAAATGGTTGATATTGTCTGATAGCTGAGTTTCTTCCCGTTAAGTGGATATGACTCATAGTTTGTTAAATATTATGAAGCCCTCAGACGCTGTTTCTTGCAAGATGCTGCGTTTTGCCCCCGCCCGCGTGGCCGTGGGGTTTAACTGGTTAAAAGCTAATTAAATTCGACATTAAAGTGAGTAACTCTGGCTTTGTGTTGGAGTGTTGTGCTGCCAGCGTGGCCCTGACACATTACTTTGTGTGTCTCCGCTAGAGGGTGTGGTTTCTGAACACAGTGTTGTGAAGTTGTTCCTCACAATGAGCCTGTGTGACCACATGTGGGCATTACCATGAGTCACTCTTTCTGCCTGCGAGGATTCCTCTCACACGCTTTGCTTTGCTCCCTCTGAGGAACTTGCAAATAACTTTATGGACCCTTTATCGGACCCTGCATAGTGGGCTGGTTATTATCTCATCAGTTCAATACAATAAACACCAGGTTGTCTTTCCTTTTATTTGATATATAGATCCATATAATCATGAAACAAAGAAACAGTCAGCGGGGAAGCGGACATCTGTGGGCTTTTATGGGAGGGAATTTTTTTCTTTCCTACAGAATACAAGGCCCTCTCTGTCCTGGTTTTTGTTTACAGGAGTAATCATTTCTGCTTTACAGTTAATGGTTAACTTTACATTATCAGCATGGTAACTGAAAAAATAATGAGGGAGTACATAATGGAATAGGTGGCTTAGAGATTAAATTCACTGCAAGTGCCAAGAGTCTCCATCAAGGCTGCTTTTTAGAGTAAATAACCTATTCATGAATAGCCTTAGTTAACATAATTTAACCTAATGTGCTCCCTTTGAGTACAGCTCAGTGAAAACGCTCACCTTCCCCACTGATTGCTTGTAGGCCTCCTTGATGCGCTGCCTCTGGGCAATGGTGCGGGGGGCTAGGACCTGGATGACAGCTGCTTCATCAGTGCCTGAAATGAATAAAACACACATCTTATACTAATATTCATTTTAAATGTCTCAACTTGTACAATCATTAACAACTTGTCTTGGAGCTCAGTTTAAGAACAAGCTCTCATCCCTGGAGATGATCCTAACACTCAGTTGTTTGTTGGAATCGGCAAACAAACCATCTGTTTGCAATAGAGCTCAGCAAGAGTCAGGGGAAGATGATTATTCTAGCGGAACTCTAACAGCATCAACATTCCTGGCTTCAAATGTCCAGACAGAGAAAGAAATTAGATTAGTTGTGTACTCCTGAATGTTTGCGAGAATGCACAACTGTCTTTGAGTGATGCATACCTGCCAGCATAGTTTCAGAACAGTGCAACCCATAATGAGATTAGTTCACTATTTCTTACTGCATGATCAGCAAAGTCCAGATACATTTTCCCTCCATATCAGAAGTGAAGAGGAAGCTTCACGACAGAGAGAAGAGATGAGGCAAAGTACACAGCACTACTCAGTTGAATGAACGGGCTATGAAAACAGAAAGCTGCCATGACAACACTGAGCAACACTGAGTTTGGTTTCAGACTTTCCTGGAGAGGAGAGAGGCAGAAAATACATATCTTTCCCCATGGAGGCTTAATGACAGGTTCAAGATGTCTTCATCTGATGATGATTTCTGGATCACTCACCAGTTCCCTTCATGGCTCCTCTGAGAGCCTGGACATCTGCATCTGGGTTGAAACCAGCCGCCTCAGTCACTGTTCCACGGTTTCCAATCTGATTGTAAATAACAAAAAATGTTATAAAATAATCAGTGAAAACTTCTAAATGTTTTTTTCTTATTATTACTTCACATGATGTTTGACCTTCCCAGTGCAGAATGATGTGCTGTTGAACCCTAAAGGCTGTTTTCAAATGTTTCTGCTGAAAAGAGAACGTTTTCTTGCCCTAACTTTGCAGCTTAAACAAGGTGTGGTGATTTCTCTAAGAATGAACTTTTCACTTCACTTTATAGAGACCTTTTGCAAAGTAGTTTCACTTTTGAAATGTAGGAAGGAAAAGAGGTGCTTATGAGAAAATAGACTAACAATTATTCGAAGCAGATCATTTATATGTATTATTAACATCTGGAGAGGATCTTTTGAGGCAAAGTAACATCTATGATGCTATAGTATTATGCAAGTACAAAGTAGTATGCTTTTTTACGTGTCAGAAAGAAATGCGTTTTATATTTTCAAAAAAAAAAGAACAAAGTTTAGGAGCTTCAAAATCTTTTTTTGAGACTTTCAACTAACTTTTGCCCATGTATTAAAAGAAAACATTTAAATATTGATATCATTTTAAAATTAACATTACAGCAAAACTTTTATCGCCGGTAGCAAATGTGAATCTCAACCTTGCAATATCATTACAAGGGATTTTCATAAAAGATAAGGAATTTTAATATGTATGGCTTGTCCAGCCATATTTACAACCAAGCAGAACAAAACAATCCAATCTCCAAAGCACAGTCTCTACTGGTGATGCAAATACATGTAAATGTGAAACAGATGCTGTGGGTCGGACTTACCGCTGCCATTGTAAGAAGAGTGAGGATTTTCAAACTGGAGGTGCAGAAAGCTACAACAGAATAAAAATATGATGATCATTTGTCACTTGCACAAGGACCTGTTAATAACACAAAAAACGAATGAACTGCAGGTTAGGGGTCACTTAACTGGTGACCCTCATTCACGTCAATCAATATTGTTTGCAGTTCATCCTCTCAGAGGATTCCTGTCACACTAATTTGGTCATTGGCTCTCTTTTGTTCCACAACCGTTCAACGTCTCAGGGGTAGTATCATTTAGCTGGTGTTTGTTTAGACACACCTGTAATTACTCCACTGAGGGATCAGATAGTGGCGTTTCCTGCAGGTAGAGATCAACTTACCCATTGGCATACATTTCATTTGTTTGTCAAAGTGGATTTTGGGTATAAGAATACCCTCAGCTCAAACATATTACAAGTTTAAGTTGCTTATTATAGACAAAAATAAGACTCTAGTCAACATGTTCTTGATGAACAAAGTGTCCAGAAGTCTGTTAGTAGCAGAGGCACACCTGAGTGGTTTGTGATGTAAATACAGGCAGGTGACTCCTACAAACACTTCAGACCATGTGTATGGACCAGTGGCCACACACCGTAAATAAACACAAAGTGAATCATGTTTCCAAAACACAACGTTAAAACTGTGAATTCTTCTTCTGAACAAACACAAGCACTAACCCTGTTATTAGCTCCAGTTATATAGCAGTATACAAATATTGTATCAAGTTAAGTTTGGAAATGTGTACGCTGTTTATTTGTAGGGCTTTAAGGTTATTAACATATGGGATATATACACACTTGATTTCTTAATAGTGGGCATCTCGAATTAGTCATTTAGTATTCAGGTTTACCGTTTTTCTTATTTCAAAGCAAGTGATAATATCTAACGTCAGCGAGTTCATTTGAAATTGAGCAATAATAGGAAAGGATAGTCCTCTGTACACTAAAAGCTAAGGCTGAAAAACATATATACCCAATAATTATGTAGGCTATCACAAGTTATAACTGTAAATTAAATCTATGCCCAAAATACTTAAAATTCCACACTACAGTTATTCAAATGCAATAAAGGGATTGAGGAAGCGGAGCACTGAGCAGTTTAACAGTGAACTTGGCATGAAGTTAGTGGGCACACCCTGCAGATACTGTCTGAGCTCTTCTGCCGAATCATACCGAAGAACTACCGCTCAGAAACCCCTCTGAACCATGACCAACCTGACCCTGAAGGACACCTTACCTGAGCTGGAGACGAATTTCTTCGCGGGATTCCCGACAAGAGGTTATTGTGTCAGTATACCGGAAAACTAAACCTTATAATTTACAGCTGCTCTCTGATGTCCCACCCACTTGGATTTTAATTTTTTACAGGATCCGCCTTTAGAGTCCACGTCACACAAGGTACTGCTGCATTCAAGGGATGTCGGAGAAAATATTTTAGACTCTATTTTTTACCTTGATACATGTACTGAGTGGCTGCTTTGGTTAATTTAAATATTAAGATGATCGTATTCAAAATATAAAAAAGCAATGTAAATGTATCATAGAGGTAAAGGTCACATATCCAGCTCATAGGCTTCACCTGCAGATTAAGATTAAGTTTACAATTTAACAGTTTTCATCTTAAAGTGATAACACTACTTGTTAGAAATACTTAGCCACTTGCAAAGCTAGATGTACTTACAGTACATGATTTGGGTTTCTTCCTATTCCTTAATGTTTTTGATGATGTCAATTCTGAAATTCGCAAATTGAAATTAAACTTAAATTCAACGATTTTAATCGCAGTATTTAAAATGGTTGGTTATTGGTTTTTGAGCACGTTTATTGTTACCCCCCACACACACACACACACACACACACACACACACACACACACACACACACACACACACACACACACACACACACACTGTGTCAAATACCTCAGGTGGGGTTCAAACCCGTGTCTCACCACCCTAGGTCAGCGTCCTTCTCCACTGGACCATTTTTGGCGAATAAACTCATCACCTTCAATAAAGTTTGAAACATAACATATATATAATAATTCATGTGTGCCTATTCCAATAAAACCCCTTGATGAGTAAGGTCGCATGAACTCAAATTAAAAGCTAGACAAATAATGTTAGTAAGGGTGTTTGAAAAAGACTTAAAGATAACCAATCCATTTATTGTAATATTAGCTTTATATTGTAATATAAACTGTTAGAAAAGTTTTAAAAAATGGATCTCGTTATACATTCACAATAGTTAAACTGGAGGAGGAGCTGCTCCACAGAAGGTTGTGAGAACAAATCCCTCACAGATAGATAGACAGACAGACAGACAGACAGACAGACAGACAGACAGACAGACAGACAGACAGACAGACAGAAAGAAGGAAACAAATACAATACATATTAAACATTAGCATTAGCAGCAAGTATAGTAAGATTACAATTCAACTGTAATTTGGTAATTAATTTATGGCTGATGTGTTTTCCTTCCATGAACCCTCCGAGGATTGTTTCATAATGATGTTTCTTATTATAAACAGCCTGTGCTGAATGAACCTATATAGTTATTCAGTCTTTTTTTTTTTAAATACACAGACTTTATTGTGGTAATTTGGTTTTGCTAAAATGTTTCAGAGTTGGGAAGTCGGTCTCAACATGGGCAAGAGTTGTCAGACTGACATGCATGATAAAGCAATCATCAGCTGCAGTCATATCAATATTGTTAAAATCCTGATTTTTTCTTTATTGCTTAAGTGGCAATAATCTACTGGTGTGATAGATACTTGATACTTTTACATTAGTATTTCTCTTCACAAAATATGAAAATAAGCTTTATTCTGATACACATTTTTAGAGAGAAACAAGTGAAAAAAAAGTAACTTGTAACTTTTTGTGTTAAAATAAAGCAGTGGAGTAAAAAGTACAATGTAGTGGGGCATAAGTATAAACAAGCAATACATGGAAAAACTCGAAAGAAGTAAAAGTACAAATATTCAAAAAAGTACAATACTTGAGAAAATGTACTTTGTTGCTTTTACCACTGTTATTACTGATAACCGAACTGAACTAGTGCTAAAGGGTGTTAAAGGTGTTCCTCATTTCTCGTATTTCCGGGCTGAGCGATAGGACTTGAACGCCCCATATGACCACATTCGCTAGGGGGAGGGGAGGCTGCAGCTTCGCTCTGAACTACAATACCCAGAACTCCGTCCGTGCGTCAACAGCAACAGCTAGGATGTTGCGATATCGCTGGCAGCCAAAGATTGCTGTGGTTGCAGAGATTAGGTTGCTGGGTTGAAACCTCTGCCTAACGTTTTGGTAGATGTCAAATTGTGTGTTGTTTTATATGCAGTCGCATCAGACGGAGGATTACGTTGTCTGTCGACTCCGCGCGTGCTTGTGTTTGTCAATGGCTGCAGCGGCGCTAACACGTTAGCTTACAACAAAATCACAGTTTTAATCTAAATGGGAGCAATTAAATAGCTCGACGGGCAGCTATGTGCCATCCAAAGGCGGCTTCACTTGACTGAGGATGGAAAGATTGTTCCAGGTATCGCTAACACACAAGTCACACGTCGGATACATCGCAACATAAGACATTATCTTCACAGGATAACCTGGATAACCTTACACGAAATGTCATAGCGCGTTAAGTAGCTAGCACTTAGCTAGCTCTGTAATGGCTGGGCGAGATGGAGAAGGAGCTAATGTTATCATCATCAGCAGCCGACCATGAACAGCTGGATGGATAGCTAAAGAAAGACTTTCTCCGGAGATGCTTTAGCCTCCTGGGTGGTGTAATTCACTTACATAACAAGCGAGTCGCAACCGCTCTAGCTATCACCAACTGGCTTGTGTTTGGCAAGCAAATGAGATCTGCAATCAACACATCTGTCAAAATCACAAGTGACGAAGGCATCCCTGCATGGTTTGAGACTAAAAGTAGACTCGTCCGATTTTAGGTGCACATTCTGACCAGCATTTATATATCAGTGCAATAATTCATTGCACAGGAAACAAGCCCTTCATCTGAGTGATTGACACACCTCCTGTCAGTCTGACAACATGAGGAAGTTCTTTGATTCCCGTCGGGAGTTGGTGAGTTCCGGGCCCGGTTCTGGAGGGGGGGGAAGCTCGGGGTCCAGTCATGCAGGCGGAAATTTCATTGGCAGAAACTTCACTGTCGGGCGGCACCAAGTCACTGTGGAGGAGATCATTGCTGAAGGTGAGAAGGGGTTGCGCAGGCCGAATGATGCCATTTATTGTAACCTCTATCCCTATATATTTAAATGCATGAGATTCAATTTAGAATATGATGTGTGTCCCGCAAGCCAAATACTTGAGTCACATGACAGGGCAGGCCGGGATGTAACCTTATGCCATCCCCACAGGCATGATGCATTAATGAAAAAAAGAGGCCTACTGCCTTTCTCAGCTTCACACTGACTAACACAACTGCTTCCTGTTTTATGAATCAGAAGTGTGATTGAAGAATGTGCATACCTATCTGGTGCAGAAAAAGCAGTTATTGTATCCCCTTTTTATTTTAATAAATGAAGGGTTAATGTGTAGTGCAATTGTTGTATTTCTTAATAGATACTGATGGTACGACTGTTTGGCATCAGCAGCACATTTACTGATAGTGACGTGGAGGCCTGTACTTGATTAAAAAGCAACTATTCACCATTTAAACCTTGGAATTTGGTATTCTTCTTTTTCTATTGTACAGTTTATCTGAGCATCATGTAAGCCAATAGTAGCATATGTGCTAAGACGAGTACAGTAACAATTACATGAGAGAATATGGTAGTGATGAACCTGCTATTGTCAAACATTCCTTTACTCTCATGAATTTTGATTGAACATAATCTTCTTAACCATAGGGTGAGATAATTACATCTCCTTGACAGTATGCAAAGCCCAAGAACCAACCAAAGAAAACACATGGTTATAAGTGTCTAGCAGAGAGAAGACAAATGTTATTTAGCCTGCCCCTTATTCAAAACAAAAACAAACAAAATAATGAAATATTTTGTCAATTACAGTTACTTGCCCTTCAATACCGACAGCAACATGAGACAAAGTGTGATAGAGCTACCGTGCCATACAATACTTTGTCGAAGAGAGGATGCAGTATAACCGCAATGTCTGCCTGAAACTGATGACCCTGTCACAAGTGAACTCGGCAAAGTGAATTTGTGGTCTGAGCTATACCAGATGGTTAGGCCTCAATGTAGGCCTCTACGTAAACCCTGCAGCAACGCTATGACTAATATATAACGCTATAAGGCTGCACCATTTGGTCCTGATTATCCTTTTTGATGTCCAAACCCAGATTACAACAGTTGTGGAAGTAATTGGGTGTCAAATGTTCAGCTACATTTCCAAAATGCACCAAAGAAAACTTGTGACGATGCTGTGATGCTGGAATTCCCCATATCTCTTTTACATTTTCTATTAAACCTGGCAATAATGTTTTAGTGTGCATCTAGATTTCGGGGGTTGTGACATTTCTTTATGTTTTCTTTCTCATCCCTTCAGGTGGCTTTGCAATTGTGTTCCTGGTGCGAACAAATCAAGGGGTGCGCTGCGCCCTGAAGAGAATGTATGTCAACAATGAGCATGATTTGCAGGTGTGCAAGTGCGAGATACAAATAATGGTGAGTTGATTCAATATTTCCCTGCTTGTTCTCACACAGTTCTCATGTGATCTGCCATCAGGGTCGAAACCACATGTGAAAGTAACAACTAAAAAATGTCAAACCCAAATTGTGCCTGGAAATAAACAAGAAATCTACATGTACAGGTTCTCTTTTCTCTAGAAAGGCAGAGAAGAGAACTGCTTATTGTGTGAGTCCAATAACCCAAAGATATATAGCTTAATGTCAAAGGAAATCTCCATTTTTGACTATCTATTTATTTATCGGTTATCAAAATGGTTGGCTATTATTTTTACGTTGATCAATTTGTCGACAAGCATTGAAGCTCTGCTGTCAGGAAATCCAAAGAACAAGTGGGTTCAGAACACACATGTCCGTTCTGTATTGATTCATCTGGTTCTTGGTGGGATTTGTTTTTGTTTTCATAGTGCTGTCTTACATGTTCCGCTCTCCCCCTGAGGTGTTTTGTGAAATGAGTCAAAGGGGTTATTTCCATGAACACCTTTCATCAGTGAGATTGTTCAAAGGTCCTGAAGCTCTGGTTGTTACCCTACACAGGTTCTCTAAGGCATGCTGCCGGGTTACTTGTATAAAATAACATAAAGCTGTCCCTTCTATTAATTTCATGGACAACACGCAGGTAATAAAAGAAGAGTAGTCCCATATAGCCTGACCTCTTGACCTGGTAAAAGAGCAAGAGCAGCAGATTTAGGATTTATAGGGACTAACGTATATCATGGTACCCTACTACAACATTTACATTATCTAGAAGCAATTTAAAACGGCTATTTTCGAAGCATTTTTTTGTGACTGTACTTCTACATTCATTTAGTTCAAACACATAATGTGTTCTTTTAAGTCTGAAGGACCACACAGGAAGGAAGGAAGGAAGGAAGGAAGAAATGGATGCTCTGATTACATACACATAGCTGATGGTGTAAACATTCATCAGTACTACATGCAATTCTTCCTAGCAACTTACTGTAGGTTCTAGTTTTTCTTTTTAAATCAAACTAAAAGACCCTAAAAAAAATCTAAAGTGATATCGGATGTCATTTATCTTTTTCACATGACATTCTTTATCTCTCATTCTCCTCACTCGCTTTCTCACACACATGCACACAGACGCACACTCGTTGACAGACAGACCTTCACCCCATCTGCAGTACTTGACATGTTTTCATTACCTAATAGGTTCCTGATGTTGCTCTCCATTGTAACCCCCTCTGCAGGTGATGGCCTCACACTGCATCGTTAAACACTGGCCAGATTCAACTAAATGTGTGACGGCGTTTAACTTCTTATTTACCTCTATGCAGAAAAACAATATGGAAGTATTCCTTCCTCCTCCAGCGTTTTGTTGTATCGTGTATCATTTAGTCATTTTTGTGGCAACCTTTCTGAAGAATGAACCGAGCCCTTATGAAATGCTTTCATTCATTAGTAGTCCCATTTGATGCAGGTTAGCAGTAGTTGTGCTTTTTGGTAAAAACTTTATGAACGGCGGTTTGTTAATAATCTTTAATGCCTATTTGTGTCCTTGCAGAAAGACCTTGTTGGTCACAAGAATATTGTTGGTTATCTGGACTCCAGCATTACTGCTATGGGATCAAGGGATGTGTGGGAGGTTTTCATTCTTATGGACTTCTGCAAGGGTGAGTGCTGAGGGGGGAATTATTTAAGAATACTGAAAGAATTTGAGTTTGGGTCCATTATCAGTAATTACACAGAATAAAAAAACACAAGTTGAGGTTCAATTGTATACCAGTGATTGTGTTTTTGACGCTGTATAATGTGATATTGTTTCGCAGGGGGACAGGTGGTGAATTTGATGAATCAGAGGCTGCAGACCGGCTTCACTGAGGCTGAGGTGCTGCAGATCTTCTGTGACACCTGTGATGCTGTTTCTCGCCTGCACCAGCGCAAGACACCCATCATCCACAGAGACCTTAAGGTGATACATTTGGCTATTTTTATTCTTCGCAGTGTGTTGCCCCGGCATTAAAACCAAGGCAACACCTACTGAAGATCACCATGCTTAGTAGTTGAAGCAATATGATTGATATCATGTGAGTTGAAGCTGTGTTTGATTATGCAGAGCTCCAACAGGAGGGGAGAGGAGATGGTCAGTTGTCAAAATGCTCCCAAAACCTTTCCAATTCTCCTGAGCGCAGTCAACTGCAGCGTGTCTGTCGCACTCATTTTAGGTTACTGTCACTCAGCGGATTTAATCCATATGGCAAAACTACTTTTTATTGCAGTGGTGTTTTTTAGAATTACATAAAAAAAGTTGAGTAGTTTGTGTGTCAGACTGTATTGGAGCATAACGGCTCTGCCTCCTAACAGTGTTTCCCATCCCTTCTCCTCATTTGATTGTCAGGTGGAGAACATCCTCCTGCATGACAAGGGTCACTATGTGCTGTGTGACTTTGGCAGCGCCACCAACAAGTTCCAGAGCCCTCAGACTGAAGGAGTGGCCGTCGTGGAGGAAGAGATCAAAAAGTTAGTGCGTCTAGTTTTGCCCCTGCAGCTTTCATTCATTAGCATTCCTTTTAGGTCTAGCCTCACAGAAAGGCTCAGCCGCTTTTCAATCATGAGCAGTCTTGTTGTCTTATTAAAGATTCATAATTGAACTTCAACTATGGACTGCAGGGTTGCAGAGTTTATGCTTTCACATTTGTGCAAAACAAGCTTAGTGTGGTGTAATTAGTAATGGATGTAATACTGAACTTTATTTGCATTAAAGTGCATCTATGAGCAGATGGAACTATGTCAGCTGTTTTTCTTCACTGACACATTAAACCCGTAGTTTATTTAGTTTTGTTGTTGTTAATGTATTCCTTCAGGTACACAACTTTATCATATCGTGCTCCTGAGATGGTGAACCTCTACAATAACCAGATTATCACTACAAAATCAGATGTCTGGGTGAGTGAGGAGGACACACTATTGTGATATCCATGACAAGAACGCACGCACGCACATACAGTATCCTTTCAAATAAACACCGTAGCCTCCATTCATGAAAAACAGGATCAAAGTATTGATTTGATTCTACTCCGAGAAAATAATACCAATCATTCATGCTGTAGTTTTTACAGTAGAACCTTAGTTTGACATAACGATAACATATTAAACCTGTAGGCTTGTTACAGCAGGGCGCAGATGTTTTAGATTCAGTCATGTTGTTAAAATGTTTGACTGAAATCACAGTTTTTAAAATGTTAACAGCTGGTATTTAGAGAGGCAAAGGTTTTGTTTTGTACCTTATTGTGTATTAATTGTATTATTAAGTATTTCCCTCTCCTCTCCTCCTGTCTTTGTGTGGTGTGACGGGGCATGTGGTTGTTTCTCCAGGCTCTGGGCTGCTTGCTGTACAAAGTGTGCTTCTTCACTCTGCCCTTTGGTGAAAGCCAGGTGGCCATCTGTGATGGCAGTTTCACCATTCCAGACAACTCCCGCTACTCTTATGATCTGCACTGCCTCATTCGTTAGTCCTTCTCAAGTGTTTTTAATGTTTTCAAAAACAACTAATTCAGTTTAAATAGGAATATCAAGTGAAGCTTTTTGAGTTGCTTCCTCGTGGTTGTTTTTCAGGATACATGCTGGAGCCAGACCAAGAGAAAAGACCTGACATCTACCAGGTCTCCTTCTTTGCTTTTAAACTAGCTCAGCGGACCTGCCCTGTCCAGAATGTGAAGGTCAGTCTCTCTCAGCACCGCGTCAGCTGAAATGCTTATCTTGCTCTCATCAGGGATTGACTTTGTTGTCGCAGTGAGGGAGGAGAATCTGCACTAATTCATCAGTTGCAAACAGTAGAAATAGTCTTTATTGTTACTGCTGAATTGAGAGGTTTTTATTGTCTAATTGTATATTTTCCTTTGTCACTACTACAGTTCTCTTGTGGAAATTCAACAAACAATTCTATTGTTTTTGTTTTTCTTTCCATTATCCAGAATTCTCCAATTCCCTGTAAACTTCCTGAGCCAATCAAAGCGAGTGAGGCTGCAGCAGCAAAGAAGAACCAGGCTAAGCCCAGGCAAGCAGGCTCACACTGTCCCACCATTAAAGCTGTAGTAACAGGACATGTTGTTGAAGTAAATAGGTTCAGTCAGTGTTCTGATACTCATTAAATAATTATACTAACACTATTTGCCATGATTAACAAGAAGGCCAACATGCTCCTTTTGTTGCCAGATTGACGGATCCTATTCCCACCACTGAGACCTCCATCACCCCCCGCCAGAGGCCCAAAGCCGCCCATGCGCAGCCCGCCGCTGGCATCCTCCCCATCCAGCCGGCTGCTCTCACCCCTCGCAAGCGGGCTAATCTACCTGGTGGTGCAGCTCAGCCTGTGGGTACGTACTGCACTCTGTCCTTTCTCCTCTCTGTCATGGGGAAATGAAGCTGGACTTTTGATGAATAAAGAGGTGCATACAGACAGACATCTCTCTGATCCTTTGTGCACACATTGATACTGCCACCTCAACAGGAACAGATCAAGTAGGCAGGTTAAAGCAATCTAACCACAGGCCCAAAGTGATGATGGAATGTTTTCCCACACACTCTGAGTTCATACCGTTTTCCTCTAATTTTATATATTATAATTATGAAATTGATACATGTTACCTTTGCTGTTGAGTAATCTGTAGTCTCTGCTCTTTTCAACATCCCCCAGGAGTCAGTCTGAACCTCTCTCAGCCAGTTGCAGCTCTGCAGTCACAGAAGGCTCAGACTTCAGTCCTGCCGATCGTCCAGCCGCAAAACAATTCAAATCAGGCTGCAGCTCCACAGAAGCAGGTACATACTGAATTACACTGACAGACAGAGGAGCTGTTTACAGGGGTCTATTAATAACTATGGAAAATGATCCGTAGACAAATGTGGGGGGAAAGCAGCAGAAACAAGCATCGCCAGCAACGTATAATGCATGTCTGGCTTTTTGTGTTTGGATTCTTAAGCAATGATCTTTTTCACGAAAGTGCTGTTATTTCATACATAGTAGCTACAATTTTGTTAATTGTTTAATTCATTTATCAAGTTAGAGTCTGGACTGTAAGTCAGACAAAACAAGCTCAAAAAGTAGCCTGGTTCTCTGGGAAATTGACAGTATACAAGACGGTATACAAAAAATAATCATAAATGTCAGCTTACACAAATATATTAAATGAATATATTAAGTATGTTTGGCCAAAGTAATGATCTCCTTCACACAAGTGCTGTTAATTCATACATAAGTAGATTGATACAAATATAAAGTGCTACAATGTTGGTAATTGTTAAAGTCATTTATCAAGTTAAAGTTTGGACTGTAAGTCAGACAAAATGAGCTCGAAAAGTAGCTTTGTTCTCTGGGAAATTGTGATGGGCATCAATAATAAATTGATAAAAAATGATATAGAAAAAATAATCATAAATGTGGGACCTTGGGCACCATCTCAGTTAAGATGGTTTGCCGTGTGTGACAGTGTATCTGTGTGTGATGCAGGTGCAGCCAGCCGCAGAGATCACAGCAGCAGCAGCAGCAGCAGCAGCAGCAGCAGCAGCAGCAGCAGCAGTGGTGTCTCCAGTGACCAAGGCTGAACCCCAAGCACAGCCCATAGTTCTGCAGCAGACCATCCCCCCCGCCTCAGCCAGCGCCCCCTCCCAGCAGGCCGCTCCATCGAGCCCGGCCGCTCCTCAGCGTCCCGCTCGGCGTAAGCAGGCTCAGCAGCCAGCGGCTCAGGCTTCCCCCGTCAAACAGGCCCCAGGTCAGCCGCTGGTCTCTCAGCAGCAGCAGCAGCAGCAGCAGCAGCAGCAGATAACTCCGCCATCAGCCGCCCCGGCTCAGCCCGCCCCCTCTGAGAGCAGCCTGAAAACAGCTGAGACGGTGAGTTCTGCACACTATCCAGCTTCAACACAGAGAGCAGTCAGAATTAAAGAAGTTTAAACTTTATGTGTGCAATGTTTTAGCAGCATGGCCTCGTGTTCTGGTTATTCTTATATCCATCAATCGTTTCCATTTCTTCTTCTTTCTCTTTCTTTTCTCTTTCAAAAATCTTAATATTTTAATATGTCTCAATACAATAAAAGAAAAGTTGAGAAAAAAAGATTACAAATATATATATATATATAATTATATGTAATAATAAAAATACATGACACTTATATAGCACTTTTCTAAACACTCAAAGACGCTTTGACAGAGAATAACACATGTATACATATTTTTATATATATTTGTATTTTGTATTCTTTTGGATTTCTGGGAAACGGTACTTAACTTGTGTTTGTACACACAAACTGAAAGATTAACGAAAAAGTTGATTTTGACTTAAATAAAAACTTGATTACATTAATTTTCCACACATTTCTATCTAGCATTGAAACTCATTGTCCGTGACACTTTATGTTACTTGTGAGACCCTCTATAGACTGTTTCCTGATCCTGTGTTTTGCTTCTTGTGATCAGACTCCTCCTTCCTCTCCCAAGACAACTGAAGAGCGAGGCCACCAGCGCACCCCGAGTGACGCCAAACCGAGTGATGTCACAGTGAGCGGCGTCGCTGGAGTTCCTGTGAGCGACCCCTCGCAGCAGCCGCAGGGAGCTAATGCAGACGCTGCCCCCAACCAGTGCGTTGACCCTAATGGAATACACCTGAAGAGAAACCTCAAATCAAGCCTTTTTCCTTTACTTATGATCTTATGTTATGACCCTTCTTTACCTGTAGATCACCACTTGCATCTCCACCCAGTACCGCCCAGCTTGTTGACTTTGGTGTTGTTGATGGGGACCAGCACCAGAACAAATCTGGACCCCCTGCTGAGACCACCGACTCCGCCTCTGCATGGAACCCTTTTGACGATGATACATTTTCCAACCTCTCTGCAGATGGTTTCAAAACTGAGGACAAAAAGCCTACAGGTACTATCATCAGTGCTACTGTGTGTGCA
Organism: Notothenia coriiceps; assembly: GCF_000735185.1. Taxonomy (NCBI): domain Eukaryota; kingdom Metazoa; phylum Chordata; class Actinopteri; order Perciformes; family Nototheniidae; genus Notothenia; species Notothenia coriiceps. The sequence goes on along the minus strand of NW_011346532.1, from coordinate 49,355 downwards.
TGTGTGTGTTTAAATGTGTTGTTGATTCATAACTGGGAATTTCCTTTTTTCAGATTTACTTTTAGAAACTAAGCCTCCATCCACAGAGGAGTTGATACCAGGCCTGCTGGACTTAACTGTGGATACACCCCAAGATAATGGTACGTCACATTCTATCTTTGTCATTGCCCTCAGCTATTTATGACTTAAAACAAAAAGTCTGGACCCTTTTTATTGAAAGGCACCAACAAAGAAATCTGCTTCCTCCCATAATGCTGTTTTTTTTCTGATTCGTGATGGATTAAAAGTCTTTGCTGTAAAAACACTTCTTCTGTTTCCTAGTTGAAAGAGCATCAAACCTTGTTGATGTGGATTCAGGAGCCTCTCAGCTGGTTGTCCCAGATCCTTTCAGTATCCTCGATCTGTCAGATACACCAGGTAACGTCTCTCTGTGGGTTTATGGTACACACACAACCTCACCCCTTTGTAGTCTTTTTCTTTGCTGGTATTGTGTATAAATATTGTCCATATACATAAGTATTCATTCATGACAAGCCAGAAAACAAAATCCTGATATGTTATTTCCAAAACCGTCAATACCTGAAAAAGCATTTGTTCATGGTCCTTAGCAAAGTGAATTAACGTTGAATAAATATTTAATTATAAGTGCATGATCTTAACGTCAGGTGCATGATCAGCAGCAAGTCTGGCTCTAGACTAAATATCCGTCTGTACAGTACACACTCTTAGCTGTTGTTTGTTTGTTTGCTATACCGGTAGTATTTCAAATGGGTTTTTAAGTGTGTAGCTGTAACTGATATTTGTGTTGCACTTTGCTCAAATATGTCTCATTTATCCTCTCTTATTATTCATTGACCTCCAGAAAAGCTGATAGAAGGACTCAAATCTCCAGAACCGTCTTCACTCCTGCTTCAGGACCTCTTGTCATTGTCTGATCCCTTCGGTGGCTCTGTGGAAGTGGCTGCAAAAGGTGTGTGTGTGTGTGTGTGTGTGTGTGTGTGTGTGTGTGTGTGTGTGTGTGTGTGTGTGTGTGTGTGTGTGTGTGTGTGTGTGTGTGTGTGTGTGTGGCAGGAATATATTTTCTTTCTAAGAGTTTAAAAGGTCTGGAAATATAAAAGCTTTTCATTTGTAAAAGTAACATAAGTCCAAGGGTCGGTGCATGTATCTCAGGATCTCTGTATATCTTAGTCATCTCTCCTTGTTCTCTTTACACTTGAACCATATCTAACCCTTTTCCCTCTTCTTCCCTCACCTGTATGTCCTCCGGCCCGCTCCAGACCCTCTCACCACAGACGACTCTCTCCTGGGCTGCTCTCTGATCTTCGGTTCCTCCGCCCCCCCGACAGCGAGCAGCACCACCTCCTCCCTCTCCTCCGCTCCCTCCTCCGCTGCCTCTGCTCTGGATGATTTCAGTCTGTTGTCTGGGGACTTTGCACCGCCTGTAGCAGGTAAGCTGTGCACATCTGAAGACTGGTTTGTACACACGGGTAAAGAGCCCCGAAGAGTCTCAAGAACTGTTTCTCCACAGAAGCAAGACAATTGCATTTATAGAGCATCATTCCGAAACAAGGCTTTTAAAAATGTAGAACAGAAAGCATTTCCGAACGTTTCACATAGGACATTAATAAAACATTCAAATGCATTTAAGGACATAAAAACTAAGCGCGTGAACAAGCAAGTTACTCAGTACAAATAATTGTATAAGCATTTATGGACGAAATTCTGCAACATTTTGGCTAACATACTTACTTTGGTTTATTCCCATTATATGCTTTTGGTCTTGTATTGCTTTCTTTTGGAGAATTATCAGAAATGCTTCGGTTTCTTAGGGCTATTATTTTATTCCCAAAGATAAACACAGCACGTGTTGTTCACTGAGCTAAATTGTATGCTACAGTAGACAACGACAATTCTGTTCATTACATTTTAAACCACTAAGGGGCAGCAAAAGCATTTTCATCACAGATTTAAAAAGATGTATAATCCAATCTGTTTGTCGTCATAACTTCATACAGTTTCCACATTAAGCCAGGTAAAAACAATTCAAAACCATATTTCATATATGTTGTTTTTTTATGTCCGACATTGAGCGCTTCATAGCTGTGTCGTAGTTGTTGGCTCTTGACTGGTGAATGAAGGCTTCTGACTTTCTGCATCACAGCCTGGCATGATGCCAATTATTACTGATGCATCTTATTGTTTTATCTTTTAACCACTGAAGAGCTTCCGATGTGTTAGTGCACTCACTGCTGATTTTGTTTCTCATGCTGACTAAGGTATTGAGTTATTTGATTGTAAGCCTGAACTACGTTTGGATGAATCATCTATTCTACAATGTTCTTTTAAATCCGCCACAATGATCCTTATTCGAAACGTTTCACTCCCAATCTAAAACCTTCTGGGCTCTTAAAGAGGACATATGTTGCTCATTTGTATGATTTATATTCGTATTTTATGCCTCTACTCTGAAATTTTGCTTTAATGTTCAAAAAACTTTTTATTTTTCTCACACTGCCTGAACTGCAGCACCTCTTTTCACCCTCTGTCTGAAACCAGAGCCAAGTCCGCTCTGATTGGTTAGCTGGCCAGCTCTGTAGAGATTGTTCAACTTTTTAGAGATGTCCCGCCTCTTAGCCTATCACGTACAATGTGTTGGAGCGCTAGCCAATAGAATCACGGGTGTTATGTAGTTATGTCACTGTTACGGTAATAAACAAAAGAGTCCTATAAGGTGTTCAGACAGGGGGGGAGTGTGTGGGAGAGTAACTCCCTCTGGGGGGAACCTTTGGATTCAAGCCTTTGCAGACCATTTACATGCACAAAAACCTATATACCACACTATATTAAAAAAATGGAAAACCCCAAAAAGCATAATAGGGCCCCTTTAAGACTTATACATAAACAACCCACCTTTCTTCGTCCTCTGCAGACTCGTCTCTCCTGATCTCAGACTTGGAGCTGCAGCCGGCCCCAGTGGAGGACCAGGAGGACGAATTTGATCCGATCCCCGTCACTGGCCGGAAGAACTCCCAAGGTTAGTCTTCACCTCCTCCACCAGTGGGTCAAGTTGCTTTTTAGGAATAAATACAAAGTGTTTATTGGGTCTTCCCTCAGTTGCATGCTGATATGCTTAATAATGAACATGATAGTCAAACGTAGTGCTAACAGGATCATTACAGGATCTATTTAACGTCCTCAGTGTTTTAGATGTAAATGGGTAAATTCTGCCCCCTCTCTTTCTCTCTCGACCTCTCTCCCCTCTCCTTTACTGCCGTGCTTGTTGTGACTCCCGCTCTTCTGCTCCCCCCCCTCCCCTCCTCCTCTGTTTGCCTGTATTCGTCTCCCCCCCCNCCTGCGGAATGTCAGCCTACTCGACCAGGGTGGTCCGACGTCTCTCGCCCGGTTTCGACCCCCCCGTCCGACCTAGTCTTCGGGCGGTGACAATGACGCGGCCCTCACCGGAGGACTTGAACCGGCCTCTCTCCCCCCTCTCGCTTTATGTCCGTTGTTCTCCTCTCCTCACCGCTTCTCGCCTCAGTGTGTCGTGCCCGTCATTTCCTCTCCTCCTCCCAGCTCTCCCCCTCTCTTTCTTCTCCCCCCGTCCCCTAATGGTGGTGAGAGAGTTACACTGACTTTCCTGTAGGGGTGACTCCTGCATATTTTCCTAGGAACATTTTACTAGGGACCAATTCCATGACATCGTAGGGAATGGCAGGCACCACGAATAGAGAGTGCGGTCTACAAGTTAATAATCTCGCATCGATTGTACTGCTTAGAGCCGTAAACGTGAGCGTCTCTACTACCATCGTCTAAGAGGTATGATGTTGTGGATTTACGAAATCAACACCCCCTACAGAATCACAAAATAAAGGAAACTTCTTTCCTTCTTCTCCGTTGTATCGTCAGACCAAAACACGGAGTACTAGAAGCACAACATGGTAAAAATCGACTAACTAAAGGTCCACACACAATCTCCGTTCTGGAGTTGGAACCCACGTCCCTGCTTTCAAGATATGGCTGGGTTACCAGAGAAAGAGATTTTGAATAGTTTTCAATTGCATACTGATCCTACACTCTTAGCCTACCCAGCGTGTATTAAAGTCAGGAGCACCTAGGTCCAGAGTAGATAGAGCCACTCTGCTATGTAAGGGTCCTGCGCATACGTCGATGAAGATTCCAGTACTCTCAAGTGCGTAATTTCTCATGAAATAACAAGAATGTTCTACTCAGAAGTCCGTACAACTCCTTGCTCAAAGCGGTTTACTCACTCAAGCGCAGCGAGCAAAATCGAGTAACGATGTTCGGAACTCGATTTGAATTATCAAGAAGAATGAAAATTTTCCCCCCGGGATAGACAATACAGAAAACAACCAGCATAAAGTTTATAAAGAGTATATCAAAGGACATTATTTTATATCTAAACCACAATCGCATATGTTATAGGTCTCATAATTACAAGTTGAACCCAGCTAACGGAGTATATTCCGAAATCACATATCGACAGTCACATTAGCCCTAACGCGAACACTGCTGGTGTTGCTGAACCTATATGGAGCTTCCAACGGGGGAAAGATAACTTTTTCTAGCCTCACATGGTACACTTCAACAGAAGGACTCAGAAGGGGGGTGGGGAACAAGGAGGGGGCCTGACACCGCTTCCATTTGTGGTTCGTAAGTGTAAAAATTATGAATAGATGCCGTGTAAGATAAACAAACCCAAACATGTAATAAACCTGGATTCATTTGCGATACTGGATGATCACCTATGATACGGTAGATGTTTACCGTATTTGTTTATTCCTTAATATGCGCTGTGTTTTCGGCGCGCGTAATAAAGGCACTACAATCTATAAAAGATAAATGACCTAACTCGACTATACCGCGTGAAGTTGCGTTATGAGGTCCGTGTAACATGTACAAGTTCACATTCCTAAAGCTAATTCAACGGGATCTCTCGAGTGAACATCTAATTTTGTAACGTTTGGACCCGACGAAAGAGACTACGGCAACTACTCACGACCAGCTAAGAGAGTAAAGTGTCATTACAACTATGTCTGATGACACTGTTACTGGACGAGTTGACGGGCAGTGAAATGGACGTCTATACCTTACGACGCTGAGTCCTGATAATGGTCTTCGGTTCATGTACAGTACAGGGCCTTTCGACGTACAAATTACTGACCAGATGTTTGTTAATACGTCCCGGTCACCTCGACAAAACGTAATCCTTACCGGATAAAATTCTTGTGCCAAAGGTGTAACAGTAAGTACCCTTACGTCCACAAAACTGACCATCACTGGACCTAAAAGATTTTACAAAAAATCAGTAATATAGAAGGACTTCACAACAACGAAGCTTCATTTTTGTAAAACGGTTGCCTTTTTTTCGAAAAAATTTAATTAAATTTAATCACTTATAACTGTCCTTTACCAATTCAAGAAATGTACAACATTTCTAAACCCTATAAAAGTCAGTTCGACCGTAACTGAATAGACCCTAAAACTATTGTATGTCTATTCCCCTTCTAAACCTTACCTCCCTCATCATTAATCTGTGTGCTGTTTTTTGTTTATCCAATAACACCCTTGTCACCGTTGGACTTGAAACAAGTCGAACGAGTACATATTTCTCCGGAATGGACAGTGGTGTACAAGATATTTGGGAGATATATGTAAACAACCTTGAACTCGACTCCTACCAAGTACCAAACACTTTGAATCAACTATTGTCGTATATCTCTCCTGATTGTTTACTGTTCACGACGTCTCACAGAGGAAGGGACTTAGAAATGCTGCGTTGATATCATACTCTTTTTTGCAACAAGAGTAAAAAATCAAGAACACCCATTTACGATTTCGGATACCCAGGAGATAAGCAAACCCTACTAAATTATGTCTGCTACTATCATCTCTCGGCCCATAAGAAGGGATAATACCCAAAATGTGTGAGATTAGGGGAAGTGATCCTTCAACGCGAACACACGACTTCACCATGCACTGTTACGGACCGAATAGTACTACACGATGTCTAAAGATCTACTACTCGTCATCATAGCGTTGTGTCTTCCTCTCAACGGATCGTATCCTGACGAGCGAATAATTTTGTAAATTCGTTCGGTCCCTAGACTTCGGTGGAGAGTTTACAGAACTAGTTCTCGAGCCGACTACCACACATGTCTCGATGTGTGGAGGAGGTGACATATCTATTAAGCTATTACGCAAATATATACAAGAGCAGAAAGGCACGCTTACTTCTTGTCGTAAACAAGAATCACCTTATCACAGATACTACCCTTCACCATGTCTCATGAGAATGGATCAAAAGTAGAGACACCGAAATCGAGTGTAACACAGGAAAAACATGAGATGACTGGTTAATTAAAAGAATTTATAGTAATTCTAGAGTAAGGTAAACGGAAGAGCACCAAGTTAAAGTGGCTCGGTTTAACATATAGCAACAAATATCAAAATATCGCGGGAGGATCTCTACATTTTAAGTTGTTTGACATATACATTAGAAACCCATATAGTTGTTCCATCTGTTTGTTTTTATGTCCTAATACCTAGTCATGATAACACACAATCAGTACTAATAATCATGACGAACTTACCCTATTCCGTTGATAAAAGTTACTAGTTCACCCAAGTAACGCGTGGGAATAAACATGCACATAGACATACAAATAAAGGTCGAAAATATGTTTTACAGACTTGTATCCAAAATTGCGGTTTTTACGAGATTTATTACTAATAAGTATATAGTGCTATAAAATCCCGTACTATTATCAACTACTCCTATATCTCCTAACGATGCGAAATTTTAATTACAACAAGCGATCTTTTTTCTGAATCACTAATTGAGAGCAGTTTCTTTACATGAAACTTTACTATTTTGACTCATGAGTACGGAACAAATACGATGTAACAGTAAACGAACAGACAGAGAGAGATTTCATTAACCGGAGTTAATCGGTTCTAGTTGACAAGACAAGTCAAGACGCCCTAATTCGTTTTCCCGTGTTTTGTCTTACTATACCTTAGAAAAAACACTCGAGTACGTCAAGCTTCTAAGAGTTAATGCCATAACAATCAACTCATCTGTTCGGAGCGTAGGAGTTTGATCAGACATTTATCTCACGAGTTGGACTAACGTCACGAAAGGTACATCCCTCTTGGGTTCCGGCAACCTACAATCTCGAAGGAGCTATTTCTATATTAAGTTACTCCCCTATCAGTACAATACTGCCTCTAACTTTTTGACTCTAGGTACAGTTTACATAACCACCGTCGGGACTAAGCATACCTCAACGGTATGAATAATAATATTAGTTGTAAGGGTTTACAGATAGGGAGATTTACAGAAATTATTTCTCGGTCGACCGAGGACAGTCAGTGACCGAGTGAAAAAAGTGGCGACGCATTAACGGATTCCGTAGACGCTGTCACACCGGATTATAGACTGGCATAGCATAACGGCAATCAACACTGTTGTCATCGCTCGCTTCCTGCACCCCCCAGCCCCCCCCCTACAGTAGAAACATCTCTCGCCTTTCTGCGCTTCTTCATACCTCTCAATCATTGTCTGGCTCCTCTTCACCCCCCATCTCTCACCCCCTCACTCACACTCTGTCTTTCGGCCAGTAACACTAACAGCATCCTTCCTAAAGACTAACCATCTATCTGTCAATCAGGATATACTTCTGCTATCCAGTTTGTTTGAGCAATATTGCATTATGTCTAATAGCAAACAATAGGAGATCATTGTTGTATTGTACAATAGGCATAGTTATAAGTGGTTGTAGTTATTATCGTGAACAAGTGATATTGTCGTTGTTTGCCTTTTTCAATTCTCCTTTATTTGCACATTTTAGACTACTAGTTAAACCCAGAGGAAAGTGAAGTGACCATTTGTTTAAAAGAGGTCAGTTTATTTCTTTTTAAAGGGAAACTTAGTCATGTAGGCGACATCAGGCTGATTTGCACAGTATCATTAATGTTACCTCTGTCCGGGCTGTTGCGTGGAATATCGAAAAACAATTTAATATATATAGATATAGATTAGACTGAAAATTACAATCTGGAAACAGCCATAAACAGATGTCCTATATTATGAGTTCTTGTGAATAACAATGAAGAGAATAACAGGACCTTAACAGTTTTCCTGATCAGACTTTACCGTGAAAGTGCCATAAAACAATCTGTAAACAAACTGCAGACAGACTGGAGAAAGTTAAAACTATCAATATAATAGCAAAATAAATAAATGACAAATTAATACATTTTCAAATGAGAATCAGTTGGCTTTTATTATGATCTTTTTTTAAAGTCTATACTCTAAGCAAGCAATATTTTGATTTGCAATTAAATGACAAACTAGGGTCATTTAACATTGTTCATAGCAGTGTGCCATATCTATAGAAAATGCATGAAATCATAACAATAATTTGATTAATCAGCAGTAATAGATGAATAGACAAAATAAACAATAGCTTTTGTCTATAGAGCAAACATTTAAGGCTATACAGGTGTTTTTTTTGGCACTAAAATGGCATTTAAAAAAAAGTAATTTCCACCCACTTGCACTTTTTGTTTGAATATCAACATGAACACCCATTCCGCATCGTGCAATCCTCCCTACATTCCTGTCATGTGTTCACTCCTAATTGATGTAAATAGATATCTGCATCCCCTGCAGGCTGTTATTTTACCGTGTATATATTAAGTCATTGTCATAAAGCTTTACTTGTGGAAAACATATTGCTTTACTTGTGAAATATCACATATCCATCCATATATATATGTACATATATATGTGATAGATATATGACTGAAAAATGACATTGTTTTCCTGTTAATAAATGTTGATATGAATAGAGTGTTAGAGAATGAATGTAAGAAATAAATAGTAGTCTATAATAATAAAATATCTATGATTCTGACACCATAATCACTGAAGAATATTGAAGAATACTCTATATAAATATTTCATTCCTCTTTGTGAAATTGTGGGTTGAGAAGGTTTTTCTTGGTTTTATCTTATTCAATTATTGTCGGTACATTAAAATGTATAGATGATATTCCTAAACTGTTGGAAATGAGTCTGAATCCCATGTTTTACTCCGCCTCCTCTTCTTTGTGAAAAGAAAGTGAGCCTGTGTTCACACGGACTGATGAAGGATTATATTTTTTATTCAAAAACAGTTGACAGTTGTATGGAAAGTGGGAGTTTAACTTCTCCGAATTATGTTTCATTTCATCGCTACTAAATCTAGAATTTCTCTGGAAAATTGTGCTTTTGTAAAGCTCCGTTTGGCTTTACGGACTTCAGTGATCACAGAGTTCATATCAAAAAGCATGGCAGTGTTGTTGAATGTTATGTGTGTGTTGGTAATTGTGTATGTGTGTGTGTGTGTGTGTGTGTGTGTGTGTGTGTGTGTGTGTGTGTGTGTGTGTGTGTGTGTGTGTGTGGTCGGTCAGAATTGTTGGATGTGTTTTCCAGTAGCCTCCTTGTGTTGATGTTTGCTGCAAATACGGTGACAGTCACGTTGTCGTTAAAAATCTCTTCTGAAAGCACAGCCCCTCCCCCCTCCCCCTTAAATTCTCTCAGGAAGTCCGAGCTACATCTGAGAGTTGGATTTGTTTTGGCCTCACACCTCCTCTGGAAGTCTGCACTCCATGTTACTGAATCTGTCTGATAGGCTCATGTGTGAGGGGCTCTGTGAAGTGTGAAAAGGTTCATATGCCAACAGTGGAGGTACAACAACTCAGTCCAGGGTTTGAAAAAAATCTGCAATAGAAACGTTTCTGTAAGGTCAAACAAGGTTATCTCCTCATGCATGATTACACTTCGCTGGAGAGCGATCGGTCTGGAGAATTCTACTTCAAATAGTCCTCAGGTAGCACAGTCATTTAGATTCATCAACAATCTGGATGTTATTTGGTATTAAAAGGTCTCTTTTTGAAAGAAACGTTTGGTCAGATAAAGTGCATAGATCATTTTTTTTATTAGATTAGATTCAACGTTGCTGCAGCTTTATTGCACAGAGTAATAAAACGACGAACAACAGTTTTGACGTGCTTTTAGCTTAAAACCTCTTTCTAAACCTTTTAAATGAAATACAATAGTTACCTTGTAAGGCAGCAGTGTCAAATAAATCACCTTAAATCTGAGAATGGTACTTAAAACATGGAGCAGTGACTTCTTCACATGTTCTTTGATGATAAATATAATGATAAACATCTTTATTCCTGTCTAATTTCAATTGTATTCATTTACCACCTAAGATTGAGAGTATTTTGAGTAGAGCTCCTGATGTAAACTATTGAATTACATCCTTTTATCTTTACAGAACCTTAAAGGAGAAGCACGTCTCTGAGGTATTTCCTGTAGGTACTGCCTGTGAACTGAAGGCTCTTGTTGTTTCCATCTTTCTCTTAATGACCCTTCCTCTGAACAACTCACAGTTAGTGCTTGAGCCTATGCAACCCCCGAGCTCTCTCCCTGTAGCCGCCGGTGTTCCGGTGTTAAAAGGTAGTGAGGTTACTCCTTGGTGTGAAACAGAAGCCCCTCATTTTCTCTGTTGTTTTTGCCAAAAAATGAAACCTGTTGATTATCTGATTCTTCTGAGTGTTTTGAGACTACTCTTGTCTTGATGGCCCAAACCTGCATCAGAGCTGTGGTATCGTGTGCTCCTTCTATTTTTGTGAGATAATTAAAGAATTCTAAAGGGATGGCAAATAAAATACAAATGTGAATGTCAACGTGTTGAGTATTGATTGCAAGATGTTGTTAATGTCCAGGATATTGGTTGAAGTTACTCAACCAAAGAACTAATATATTATTTAAAAAAAGGTGTTGACTGTTTTCATAATGATCGAAGTGTCCCCAGTTAAGTTGCATTATGGGTAATGTAGGCTCCAATGTTTGTCATGAGACTAAATCATTTGTTTGGCTAAAAATATCAAAGGAGTCAAATGCTATTGAAACGGGGTAAAGACCTCGGTGTATAGATATCTGCATGAAGTTCATTGAGTCCGGCTTAAATGATCTGGTAATTTATTTGTAAATGTGTTCAATAATATATTAGAAGACATCACACTGTGTAATGCACTAATCCAAATGTATTCTGCTCAGATAGCAGGTTAAGTCTTATTCAGGTAAGACCTTCATGCTCTATTGTATTTGTCAATACATTTAGTTTTTTTCCCCACTTGTTTTACTATTGCTTTAACTTCAAAGAGGCTATCCTTTTCCACTAAATTAAGTGGAGTCACAAGTCAGGGATATACCGCATTTTACTGGATTTTGATTATTTCTGAAGCCTGACCGACAATTATAGACTAATTACAGATGTTTTCTATATAGAGAACACAAACACGTTTACATTTGAACTGTCAAATGTGCAATTCATATCTTGCTCAACAGTGGAGCACTGACACGACATTTGATCATGTTTTTCTGTAAAACATATATATCTGCCCACTGATACATGGCTGATAGAAATCTCTATTGAACACTAAAATCCTTTATAGGTGGGGCTATTTTTCCAATCACTCTTTTAAGCTTCCAGATGCAAGATGTATGATTGAAAGAACTGGGATACAAACCCAATCTTTGACAAGTATGGTTTTGGGTTTTGATCCAATTTGGAAATATTAAACTAGAATACCAATGTATTGTGGGAAAATGTCTTCAGCTAACATAGCCCAACATATTGAACAGATGGCAGTAAAACACATGAACAGAATACAGGTAACACTCATTAACACGCCTTTCCTTAATGTTTATGTCATGGATATAGCTGTATATATTAAATTGTAGATAACCTGTAAGAGGTCAGCAGATCTTAGATGCATGTGTCTTCATATCTGACCCTTCTCCATCTCCTCTCTCACAGACCTGCAGAGGGAGCTCAGCAGTGATGCACAGAGAGATGCTCAGACTGAGGCTCCTGTGCAGCTCTCTGAGGAGAGTCCTAGGCCGGAGATCCAGCCAAACAATGCTGCATGCGTCTATGATAAACACATGTTGCCATCAGATGACAGCAGCACAACACCCCACACAATACCTGCTACTTCCACCAGCCTGCCTTTTATTCCTGTCAACCCAGTGTCCCAGTTGCAGCCTCCAAACAGCCCGGTCTCCTCTGATGTCTTCCAGCTGGCTCCTTTCAAAACGCCAGCAAAAGAGAGCAAGATGCCCTTCAGCAGCCCCTCCTTCTGCGAGTCGCTTAAACCTGCTGACGCATCCGATATCTTCCTCCAGGCACCGTTTGGAAAGAGGCAGGAAACCACCCAAGCTAGCACTCACATATCTGAACCGCAGATTGAAACCAGCAAACAGTGTCCCCCGGTCCCAGAGTCGTCCCCTCCCGGTCCCCAGTGTCCCCGTGTCTGGGCCACCCCTCTGCTCCAGCAGCCGGTGGCCGTGCACCGGGTCGTCTCCAGGATCGGTCAGCAGGCCGCGGTGGGCTCCGTGGCAGTGGGGCCCCTGCATTCCTGGACCATCGGGGGGAGACCCCTGGAAGACCCGTTCACCGCTGCACCTTTCCACCCCAGATGCTCTCAGGGGAAACCTTGATCATATCTCTGAGGCCAAGTCACAGCTTAATTCTGTAACTTAAAGGTCACCTATTATGCAAAATCCAGTTTTTCATGTCTTTTATACATCAACATGTGTCCCCTCTGTGTAAAGAGATTCTGAAAGTTTCAGGAAAAAAGATTGGCTCACTTTCTCTCCTGATCCATTTATAAGAACCTGTCTGAAAATGAGCTGATCAGATTTTGGCCACTTTATGATGTCATAATGATTTTTTGGCTTGTGTAACCATTAGCCAATCACCAACCGAGGTAACCCCCCCCACACACCTTATCACCTGAATCTCCTCCTAGAGCACCAATAGGCGCGTTCACACCGGAGTACTTTTCCCACAAAGGTTCATGAGAACTTAGTTCATGGGAACTCTGTAGTTCTCATGAACTAAGTACAGATCGCGTTCACACCGGAATAAGTTCCTGGGGAAGGATTAGGCAAATGAAGCCGCTGACGTCACTTCTTCTTCTTCTGCTTTGGGTTTACTGGCAGGCCGCAAACAACTTCACGGCGTATACTGCCACCCGAAGTCCCCGGCCGGAAGTCCCCGGAGTTAGGGACTGGCTTCAGTAGAAGCTGCTGGGACTCCCAGCAGCTTCTACTGAAGCCTTCCGAGTAAATCGCCAGATCGCCGACACCTCCTCATCTCCACCGCTCCCATGTTTTCTTTTGTGTTGCCATAAGTTAGTCTCTGCGCTGGGCTAATGCTAATGCTAATAATGCTAATGCGAGGATAATAAAATGGCGGCTTCACAATACTTTTTTTAAGTTTTACGGGGCGTGGTTTGCAATCCGCCCAGCCAATCAGACATAAGAACCTTTTTCTCCCACGAAAGTACCTGCTCTCTAGCAGGGACGGAAACGGGGGTAAAAGGGTTCTGATTAACACATTTTAGTTCCGGCTCTTTTTGGTGTGAACGCGATATTTCGGAACTATATCGGAACTAAAGTGGGAAAAGTACTGCGGTGTGAACGCGCCTATTGTATTCTTTTTAACCAAATATCTCTCAGAGGGGCGTGGGGAGTAGCTCCTTATTTTCATCTAAAGTAAAAGACAGAGAATCAGCACTTTTGAAACAGGGCTGAAACAGAGGGGATTATGGGATGCAACAATGGTCTGTTTGCTATTCAGAGCCAAACACTTCAGAGACATGCTTTGTATATATCTGAGACCTATAATATATTGATGAAAAACAGTATAATAGGGGACCTTTTTAAAGAAGGAGCTTCAGTCGCAGTATTACCCACATTTCTAATGTAGTTTTACATTTATTACCATTACTGCAGTATTAAAACCAGTATATTATATGTTTACTGGTTATGTAGCTTTTTAAACTTATGGTCTACCTCACTTGACTTTATGAGTGCTTCATTTTAGCACAATTGAGAAGCTGGACTGAGGAATTCTTAAGAAGAACTTGAAGGAGTGATCTGGGAATCATTTGAAACTGAATTTAGGATATCAAAAAGGGTTCACCTAATCTGTCGTTTTGATCATGCTAATAATAGTTTATTCAAATAATTTCAAAAAAACATAGTGTGTTTATCGTTAATTCAAATATTTGGTTCTGTTTTACTCAGACCTTTTTCTGTGTGCTGTAATATTTAATATAATTGTATTGCAATATAAACAAAAGCTTAGAGATATAGTAGCTGTTTGAGTTCAAAACAGGTCAATCAGTTTGGCACTGATTGCGTGTTCCTAAACTTTAGTTTGTAATGCTTTGTTTACATTTGAATTACAGATGTTGCCTTTAATACCAGGCGTATTATGTTTCCAAAATGGTTGCAGGCCTGAAGAACTGAAGATACCAAATATTTAATGCAAACCAAAGAAGTATGGACATTAAATGTAATGATGTGAGACCTTTGTCACACCGCTAAGGGACAACACATATTCTTGCAGTTACAGCACTAAAATACTCCTAAAAATGTAAGAAAAGAAAGACAATTTACAGAAAATCTGAAAAGGCTGGTCATTGGAGAGCTTTACTGGAAACCATATGATGTTACACTTGGAAGACTTTGATCATATTGAGCGCCATTTACCTGCATTATTGCTTAATAATGTTTGCAGGTTGATGCTGCCTTTTCCAACAAACTACTCCAGTTTCTCCGAATTAGCCTCATAATGTTAGACTTTTTAAATGAAACATATCCTGTCTGTAGTTCGATATTCACTGATGTCTTACAGCATGAGGTGACGGGTCAGAAGGGATTCTCAAGAACAAAACAAAACTCCATCTCTACCAAGCAGACGTTTTAGTAAGTTTATCATATTTTAAATAATGCTTCTAAGTTTGCCTTATTCTTTGTTACAGATGGACGAGTTTTTGTAAACTATGGTGCCTTGCCATGCTGACGGTATCTGTGTATATCTATATAATACTGCATACGTTGTCAGTGAAAATGAAACCTGTACTTTATTAAAGGTTATTAACATAATTGCATCGTACTGTTTCTACCCATGCCTTATTGCCAACTCATTTTAGAGGGTAAACCTGTTCAAATGTCAGCCTCTTTTAAGGAGACAGCAGCCAGAACCCACATAGTTTCAAAGATGTTGTGTGATCTCTCAGTTGTGTTGATAGACTTGAGATATTTACTTTAATAGGATGAAAAGATCCCTTTTCCTCTGTGTCTTAGATGAAGCAAGATGTTTTTACCTTTGGATGGTCAAAGGGTTTGACATACAAATGGCTTGTGAAATAACTAACATTTGTATTTAATGTTTTTTCCATTTTACCTCAGCATTTCTTTATATCTGCATGATGTTAAATGAAGAAACTTTCCTAAAAAGTATAAGTCTGCTGAGGTAAAATGGAAAAAAACACTAAATACAAAGTGGGGTTGCTATTTCAGAAAGCATTTTTGTGTCAGACCCCTAATAAACCAGCCAAAACATGCGAGTTACAGCTTAAAACTACTCGAGGGAAAAGGGATTAATGGAGTTAGTGTGAAAGATGAGCTGCTTGGTTTTATTCAAGGATACGCAAAATCACACGTGATTTAGTAAGAAATAAAGAGGGGGGACATGGAAACGGGTAGAGTGAGCCAGGTCATGAGCTGATTTGATCAAAGTAAACA
Source organism: Notothenia coriiceps (assembly GCF_000735185.1). NCBI lineage: Eukaryota > Metazoa > Chordata > Actinopteri > Perciformes > Nototheniidae > Notothenia > Notothenia coriiceps. The sequence continues at coordinate 33,676 of NW_011346532.1, read as the reverse complement.
TGTCAGGATGTGTGTACGTAAATGGAGATAGATAAGTCTGTAAATCAATGCTGTGCCAGCTGCTGCGCTTCATGATGTCTCTGTAGAACTGATCAGCTGTGACGCCTGTGATTGCTGTTGTTTGTACGCCAAAGAAGATGTGCCACTGGCCGAGTTCAGTTCAAGTTAAACATATTTGTGTGTAGATCGAGAAGTAAGCTGGATTTGATCATTCCCTCTGCAGAAAACTATGATCCAAGTCATGCAGCTAAACAGGCTAGATATATTATTTGTGATCTTATATCTAAAACTTGTTGATCTTTTTTTAGAGAATACTATACTATGCAATTGTTTTGTTTACGATGATTGAGATGGTTTTAGGAATATAACTTTTGTTCTTACCCAGTCAATCATATAGTTACAACTGAAACCTGATAACAGAAAAAAAAACAACCTTTGAAGTGACCCCATTGGTCTTAACGGGTTGCAAAATTCCGGGAATTTTCAAAGATGGAAACATTCCATGGGAATAAACTGGGAGTTTTCAAAATCGAAGGTTGGCTCTTCATAGGGAACTTAAACATAGTTGGGGAAAATATATTTTAGCATAATCTTGACTAAAACAAACAGATGCCATTCAAGTACACTTGAATATCCATGCAATAGCACACTACTTACTGCATTGCTATTGAGACCACACAAAGGTTCTCAACAGGCTCACAAATGTGAGAGTGGAAAAACTGGTTGGCATTCGGGCAAACCTAAGGCTCTGAGCCTGACACAGAGCCATCCTCAACAAGGCTGGACAGTGACACTGAAGAGCAAGACTCAGTGTGATGTTGATGAGGCCCAGGAAGAGCCCGTTGACTGAAAGGGTTTAGCCAAAATGCAGAGGATTGCTTGAAGGAAGATTAGCTTTTGTTTAATGGAACTTTTTGGAGGGAGAAGGGCTCTTTTTTATTTTTTTAAATAATCTGTTGAAATGTCATGTTTTTTGTTTAATTTGGCATCGAATATTTCCAAAATTCCCCAGCTTAACTTCCCATGGAAACTTTCCGGAAATGTACCGGAAACTTTCCGCCCCTTTGCAACCCTAGTCTTAACTCACCTATGCTCTTAAATAGGAAGGTATTATTTAATGTTTTTGTATAAACCACCTCTTCACTGTGTGCAGAAGGATGTTTTATAGTGTTATTATAAATACTCCTACCTGATCTTGATGGCATCATATTTTGTATTTATAGTTTTTGTTCTTAAATCTGAATGCTTTTGTTTCTGACAGTTGCCTCAGACACGCCTCCATGAGCTCACAGGACTGCACAAAACTTAGGAAAGCACATGGAAAATATATATCAAGATGTACTTTTTTAGATATGATTGGAATAAGACTCTTGGCTTGTTGCAACATTTCAAACTCTGTATATCAAGTTCCATTCTTCTAGCTCTAAGCACATTTGCCAAACTCTTGTAAATAAAGATAATTGTTTTTACGATATTCATCCTACTGTTAATCCATCCACCTTCTAGCTGTTTGCTCATTTCCTGCAGTGCCAGCCAGGAAAGCAGAGCAGCCCAGATGGGCTTTTCTCTGCAAATTCCTCCAGTTTTTCCAAAAGTAACTTGTGGTGACCAGAAATATTGTTTGCATGCAGCTGTCTGGGGAGTCTTTACCAGGTAAGAAAAGTCAGTGCTTTCTCTCTTAATGAATGTGGACAGTGCCCCAAATGTGTTTCTGAAAGCTAACAAACTCAACATTTAGAACATCTCTTGTGAATTCATTTATCTTTATGTATTTAAAAACAATGTTAACTTGCTCTAAGTGTATGAGTATTGACACCTTCTGCTGTGTATACACTGAAAAACGAGTACAATATATCCATCAGAACATCTGAAACATACTAATAAAAGGTTAAACCTAACAAATCCTGTGAATCCATTGAAATCATAAAACGATATACATGTGATGTGATTGTGATCTAACGGATTTTCATTTACAAAATATACATTTTCCAAAACAGCACTTGCCAAACAAACTTGCATGTTTAAAACACATGACACAGTTACTGAGCCACCGGACATCCTGCTGCTAATACTCTTCTTTCTTTTTTATCTCCACTGCATTAAGTAGTGATGGGAATAACGGCTCTTTGAAGGGAGCCAGATCTTATGGCTCCGTTCCTTTCCGAGAGCCGTTCAAAAGAGAAATAATCACCAGGATAATGATTGACTGTATTGCCAGAAATCTACTTTTACTCACAGAAAATGTATAACTTGCTACATCTCTCAGCCAGCCAAACTACTACTCAAGCAGCATGCGTTATGCCATCATCTACGGAAAATTGGCATTCAGGAAAGCAAGTTCCTTTAAAGGCGAGTGGGTTTATTGCAGGCAGTGCACCAACGATAAAAAGAACGGCTCTCACCAAGTAGGACTCGGTTCCCTTCGTTCGTACCAAAGAGCCGTTCAAAAGAATCGGATCGTTCGCGAACGGCACATTACTAGCATTAAGCAGTGATCAAAGATTTGCATCAAGTAAAGAGTAAAATGTGCGTTTATACAACTCCAGAGCGTATCGCAATGCTTGTCAGATTTGATATTTGGGAGAAATGCTCCATTAGCATTTAATAGCCAAAGATGTGCCCGCTACACTATTTACTTTCTAGACTTAAAAATTCAAGTCATAGTTCTTGGCACATCAAGCATGAGCTGCTTGTGGAGGAAAACTGATGTTCAATGATCAGCTGCAGCCTCGAAAAGGCAACATTTAAAAGTCACTCTGACAGAGAAGACGATCCTTCTCAACATTTCGTTTTTTAATCATCATCATCATGATTGGGGCGTGGAGGAGGCCGTGAGGGAGGAGGCGCTCTGCACGGGGCGGGACCCTGAGGAGGGGGCGGTAGGGAGCCGGTTGGGGACGGGGGTGCAGAGACTGAGCTCAAGTTAGAAGGAGGCAGGGCTCTGTTGGGAGGGGGGGTGTACGGAGGAAGGGTGGTGAAGTCCGGGGGAGGAGTGGACGGCAGAGGGGGCAGCGTTGAAGTGGGCGAAGGGGGCAAGAAGGTGTGGCTGCCCTCTGACGGACGACGCTGGTAGCTGTGGGGCAAAGTGTAGACGGGCGTTGAGGGGTGGTTGTAGATGGGATAGTGAGAAACAGGGTAGGGTTTACTCCGGGTGAAGTTTATGCACTTGCCCTGTAATGAATTAAAAAAAATAAAAAGTCATTTCAGGTCATTGTGGAAAGAAAAGAAAAGACAAAAATCTGCAGATATTCCATAAATCTGAATCTGCTGTGGCACATTGGCACGCTTGGAAGGGTACAGCTTTCAACTAACGGAAAGAGGAAATTCCTCTGTTATTGGGTGTCATGGAAGAAAATAGTATTCCTGCCAGCCCAGTCGAGCAGAAGCTGGGAGTGGAGCATGACTTACTCCAAATGACTTCTCCAGACACAAGTCTTCCTGCAGAAACAATGCTGCGGTTGTTTTTTCCTTTGTCTACTCGCTATGCCTCCTGAGGGTTTAGCTTGAAGTCAGTTTGAAGGAGCTTTGACTTTTGAGTCTATGGAATACGTCTTTAATGTCATGCAGATGAAACATCATCTCGTTTTTTTACTTTGCTCTTTGATCCTTCGCTCCAAACTTCTTTTGTTCCTCATTTCCAGAGGTCATGAATTTGAGATCTGACCAATCTTTACACGTCTGCCTGCCAAAAACCTGAAATATCTGGTTAACTATCCTTTTTATTGCTTTGCTTTTTAGTTAATGCGTTCTTGTCTTAACAGAAGTGATGCAGTTTTTCATTAAAGAGAGGAAGAATCATAGCATATTTTCCTTTCTTCTGTTATCTCTGGCGTGTCTCTCACCTTGTCTCCAGGATGAGGTCTCATCACAGACACTCTGTCATAGCCTTTTCTCAGAAATACATACAAAGCGTCCAGTTTGCCCTGGAGAAAGATTAGCACAGATGATAGTACAAATATTAAACAGCAGATCATACAAGTGACCTCTGATAACAAACAGATGATCAACATTATCTGTGTGTGTCGTGTCCCGCAGTGCAGCGTTAGTCTGTTTTCTCTGCCAGGCGGCATCTGCTCCACTTTTTGCTCTCTTTCTTTTGATTCTTGCATAGGAAGCTTTATGGTAGAGCGATAGATAAACAAAGAAAGTATTTTTGCTGGAAATAACAGCCGTGCAACAGATTCCTTAATAACGGGTCAGTTTGGTTCATGTCTGGTTCTTATTAGCATCCATCCAGCTGACTAATATGCTTGGGAACACATTTGTATTAACTATTTCCTGGTCACACAGCATCCCCAGGAACACTAAAACTAATACTTTTTGATTATGATGGATGGACGTCATTGTCAGAAAGAGGTCTTTATGTTTCGAAACATCTGGAACTTACATCATACTGTAGTATAGTACATATGTTAACGTTATGTGATCCATGACATGGAAAACATTTTCCAACAGTTCTCAAACTGGGCAAGACCATGCTATGTGGATACAAACTCTCAAAAAAACTATAACAACCTAAGATAAGATTTGTTTTGTCAATTTAACTATATTTAATCAAATTAAAAATTAAAAAATTAAAACTATATAACTTTAGCACCTTTATTGGAGAGTACCACTTCTTTGGGCGGACTGATTTGTGCACATGGTAGTAAGGCCGCGGTGGTTCGTACTCCTCCTCTGGCATCACAACTCGAGCATTTTTTGCTTTTTCCAGTTTAGCTCCTTCTTCAGTCGAGCCTTTATCTCCCCATCGGACCTGAATAAAAACAAAGGTTATCAGTGCTCTAATAAGACAAGCAAAATACGTGTTTAAATGAGTTGAGTTTGAAGTAGGAATACAGTCGATAATTGTATTAGTTTATATTAGCTTCAGAATAATAGAGCGGCTAGGTTTTAGCCACGTTAGCTCCACCATTTGTCTTCACTGACATATCTCAAAAACTGTTTCATGACATTTTCACATTTTGTTTTGTTCCTAGACAATAAGTCCATCTCACTTTAGAGATCTACTGACCTTTACTACAGTCCAGTGCATATGAGCTTGACATTTTTGGTTTCTGGAAAAGTGTCTCAAACAACTATTGGATGGATAGTTGTTGTTTGTTAAACTTTCCTCTTGCGCCATGGACTGGTTAAATGTTTGTGTCCCACACTTAGTTGTACTGACTGAATATCCTACCTTTAATGATGACATGCAATCAGCCTCAGCTGTACTTTGCTGCATTTGCATTTAGTCTAAATAGTTAATGTTAGCATGCTAAATACTGTAGCAGCTAAAATAAGCATGTTAGCATTGTCTTTCTGAGTATGTTAGCATAACTATAGCATTTAGCTCAAAACACAGCTGTGCCTAAACACAGCGCTTAGACCTTAGATTTAGAGAAGCTTAGTCTTGTTACATTGAATATTTTGAGATAATAAGAACATTTTATTTACATCAGCTAAAAAAAAGGCATCTGGATCATTTTTATGCCAGTGCATGCAATGATTTCAACTGTTGTAAATTATGTCAATCTTATTGCTACAACGGGCTGCTTTATTTCTACATATGAAAATGACTCTTTTCTTGCACATCCACATAAAGATTAATTCAACCCAGTCCTCAGAAGTTGGCTCATTTGCCTCAAAATGCTATTTCATTGCAGTTTATGTTCCAAAGTTTGGGATTTTTTCCAATGCCTCTGAGAGAGCAGCATTTACTTTAAGACCTATTTTCTAGCTTAAAAACTACATATTCAGCATAAGAACCAATGCTAACGATAATCTTCCTTCCCACATGTAAAGAATGTTTCACTAAAAGCAGATTTGTTATGTTTCTTTTATAATTAACTGAATGCTCGGAGAACAACTAAAAAAGCCAAAGTATATAAGAAAGATCCATCACACCAGGATTGAAACCAGTCCTGTCAAAGCAACCTTGGAAGATCATTATTCAGATGTACTCCCTTGCAGCTGCCACAGAAAAGCCATGAAAGTTTAAACCTGGCAGAAAAAGCACTTAAATGAGGTTGTGCATATTTTCCATTGCTCTGTTTGGAAGTGGTGCCGCTTCAAGTTCACAGCACAGAGTCCTCAGGCTACACTGACAGTCTGTAAAGCATTTCACACCAAGAGAGTGACCTCCTTTCTCCTAGACACATATTGTGACATTGGGACGTATGTACTTTCTGATCATTTCTCAGAATCTATCAGGTAGCTCAGATGTCTGACTGCCTCTTACTATTTCACTAGAAATCTCCAGACATTGTGATTTCTTCCTTTCCACACACAATTGAAAGCATTCTTGCCTTTTACCACCTCAAGTTGCAAAATCCAAGCCTTTCCACAAGATTCCTCTAATAGGCACCTTTACTTCTCCTGAGCAGAAAACCAAAGAAACTTGCCTGTTTCTGTAACAACCACGAACAAATCATTCAAGCTCGCCAGAAGAGTACACATCCTGGCATTTGGTAAATCTGTCGTCTCTGCAGTTTACGGGCCAGATCTTGGCCTCAACTTGACTCTCACTGGCTCTCCAAAGAATAGAAAGCACTACAAAGTGACTCAGCCGCTTCCAGCATGGACTTGCATACTCATCTCTTTTAAGGAGTTACTCTTTTCCTGTTCCACTTTGTATTGCCTCTGTCATTGATTGATCTTTTTTCAAAGTAAGCAGGAGCTAGAATCATGGCTGCCACATGTTTCTTCTATGAAGCTGGAGCTAGCTGACTGATGCAGATATGCAGTGGATTTCATTCTTATATTTATAAAAAAATCATATTTAATTTAATTCAGCATCTATAAGCATCATTTGCTGGTTTGATGTTGATTCAATGTAAGAATTACCTCTTCTGATTATAGCAGCTTTGCAACAGGCTGCAAACATTTTGCAATATTAGTATTCTATTTTGACAAGTTAACACAAAGTTAAACACTAAGTTTAACGACATAATAAAGTATTTTCTATCTGGGTTTCCTTATACCTCCATTCATTTTAGTTATATAATAAGCATTTCAAAGTCACAAATAAAGAAATCCAACAAAAAAGAATCCAGTGCATATACTTACTCAAAGTAACGGTGTCATTGATGCGGAAGCTGCAGAGTACTTTCTGTACGTCTCGGGTGTGAAGGAAACCATTTCCTTTTACTACCACTTCGAAAGATTCTGAAATGGGATTAAAGGGACCTTATTTTATAATTATTTACTGTCATTTGTCCTTCCAAAAGGTTTTATATTGTGTATTTTGAAAGGCCTATAGTCATAAATGTAACCTAAACTCTACATCATATGCTTGTATGTCTCTTTCAGTTGAATAATTATATCTAAATATGAGTTGTATAATGCAGAATTATTTTTAATAAAATGTTTGTGTGTACCTCCTGCACAGATGCTGGACGGCTCTACAGCCAAGATCTCGATGCATGACCTCTTCAGGATCTAAAAGGGGAAGTATTTGCAGAAAAAGAGGAACTCAAGGTACAGTAGGTTCAATTTAGCAATTCAATATTTAATCATTTTTCTGTGACATAAAATTACCGAGTCGATGACTCCGTGTAGCGCCTCAAATCCGTCGTTCACCGGGAACACATGGTCCTTACTGTCAGCTATCGTTGAAAGCTGTCAATGACGATTCAATGATTATAACTTTGCACTGCTCAATTCATACATTAATAAACCGTTTTATTAGTTACCAGATTAATGTACCTGGGTTTCATTGAAGTCTTTAACCCCGACACAATACACAGTGGCACCCAACTGGCGAGCTCTGCCTGCCTGAGACATTAAACAACACAGGTTTTTTAATGATAGGTCATTTTGCAGTTCTATTTGATGACTGAGTTGGTATTCATATGTTTATGAATCATTTGAGTGTGATAGAGAGTATTTCATGGTGTAGCATAGCCTGCCCAAGGACTGCAAAAGCAAATGATTCAAAGATTATTGATTGTTGTCCCTGTGTAATGAAGACTATATCTGAGTAAATGAACTTCAGTAGAAAGATGAAGGCTCAGTCAATCGGGCAGAAAGTGCAGGTTTCATTGCTCCTTATGGGCTGCAATTTTAACGTTTTTTCCACTCGTAGAAACGCCTCCTTCAGTTATGTTATGCCTTTGACAGCTGCTTGAAAACATCTGTTGTGACATTGCAGAGTCATGTGGTCACAAGGGCAACAACCCTGGTGTTTACACACAGGATAATACAGCAAAGGCTTTCCTGACATGAGGTTCAAATGTTTATTTATGCTTTTAAGTTTCTATTTTTACATCATTTTTGAATAGGGGAGAAATATAGCTAGGTGATATGATACATAATCACATGATGGTAAAAAAAAGTCCCAATTTGCAATATTATTACTGTCTTTTTGAAAAAAAAGGATCAGTTTGAGGAGATATTCATTCTCTATTGAACATTGACAGTTAAACTGCACTAAAGCAATGTTTAAGTAATGCTAACACCCTGCATTTAGTTTGAATCCCTATCTGGTTTTCATGTCACCTCTCTTTGTGCGAGGTCAAACTGATTTTCCCTCAGTTCACCGTCCGTCAGGGCGATGATAACACTGGCTGTCCGGTAACCTAAAAGCCAGAAACAGAGAGGGAATGGCGGTTTAAATAATGACACAAAATCCGTCTCATCAAATATTATAAAATAACTTTCCTTTGATGGAAAGCGCAGCTGTTATTCGGTTGTTATTTTTGATTAATCTAACACATGTTTGAATTGAGTTGTGATGAATGGATCAAATATACTTATTACTACTAGAAGTCATGATTACTGTAAGTGCTTGGAAAGGAACATTTTTTACTCACCATCTCCGGTCCCGTAGTAAATTTGCTCGCTGGCCTAAAAGAGAAGTTTAGAGGCGTCAGTGGCAATATATTTAAATTGGTCTCATTTAAAATGAGTTAGATGCCATCCTGTTGGGCAAGCAGGATCTGCTTCTCATTTATTTAACAGATGTCTTACTTTTTGAAAACCTTTGTCCATGAAGGTGTCTCCACCAGGATGCACATTGTTGAGCTCCTCCAGCCCGGCCCGGATCTGCTCTCTGATCATTGAGTATATGTTATTTAAAATTCAAGGAGATAGCACAAATTGCATTTAATTAAGCAAAGGAAAATACAACACATACATTCAATCTTTAAGACATTTGCATGAGGCTGTGTGTGTGTGCACCTGTCTTCTGTCAGTGCCATGAGAATCCTTCCTTCTGTTGAAAACACAATGAAAGACATCCGCAGCTGAGGACTATAAGAAAACAAAACAGCAAGAGACGACAGTCATGTTTTACAATATATAGTTTCTCTTTCAAATCTGAAGTTTCTGCTTGGACTTACCTGATGAACTTGTGAGCCAGGTGGTCAACAAAGTAATAAATCTCATTCCAGTGTTGTTGCACACTGCCAGACCTGAGAAAGGGTCAAAGAATACAAGTTGCTTATAGAAATTCATAAAGGTAGCTGTCCTTAATGCCATATAGTTTGCAGAGGTGGGAAGTAGTGGAGTATAAATACTTTGTTACTCTACCTAAGTACATTTTTCTGGTATCAGTACTTTACTCCACTACTTATTTTTCTGACGACTTTTTACTTTTACTTCTTACATTTTCAAAACAGGTTTGTTTGTTAGTTTGAATGTGTGTTTGGTGGCGTCATCATTATTATTTAGAGTCATTGCGTGCCTATTGATTTGAACACGATCCGTGTATCCATCATTTCCTGGTCTTCTCTAAAGAAGAGGGACCAATGAGAACTTTTTCATGTTGCCGTTGTTCAGCATGGAAACATTCATTAGCTAACAATGACATTATTGTTCTATTAATATAAAGTGAGGTCAGGTACTCTTTAAAACAGCTGCTAGTTATGGGTACCTTTTACTTAAGTACATTTCGAAGCCCACACTTCTTTACTTTTACTTGAGTAAAGAAGTTTAGTCAGTACTTTTTTACCAGAGTATTTTTTAAACATGAGTATCTGTACTTCTACTTGTGTAAAGGATGTGTGTACTTTTGCCATCTCTGATAGTTTCTATATTTGTCAGTCATGTGGTAGTATAGGCAGCAGTTGGTCATAAGTTGTTATGAGATAAAAAATATAGAAAAACTTCTTCTTCCATTTGCTTGTTTACTCAGAACTACTGTTAAAAGCCCAAATATATTTAGTTTACTATCTTTTAAGACAAGTAAAAGCAGGACATTTTCACATTTGAGAGGCAGTTACAGCTAATTGTTTTTGCATTTTTTGGTTAAGTAAATTATAATCCATTGTCTGAATTGTTGCGCAAAAGAGCTGCACATTTAATGTTCCTTTTTAGTTTTAAGTTGAATGATTTACTATGCTGTAGCTGCTTTGTTATAATATATTTGTTTATCTTTTGTCGTGAGTTTTAAGCTTTTGTATTTTCTTATACAGTAAGTGCTGATGCTTCACTTTTCCCCCATGTGGTTTCACGGATTATTTGCATAACAAACAATGAGAAGTGCCACGTCAATTTTCAAATGAGCTGAACTTAATGTCAAGTCCTGATTTTAAAATATGTTGCGGACTCAAGTAACAAAAAGAAGAAGACACTGTTAAACGGAAGTCAGCCATTAAAGAGAATTACGAGACACTTATGTAAAACGTCTTCTCATTCTGCACTGCTTCTCTTCTTCTCCCTCTTTTTTTATGTTTTCATTTATCCTGTGATGTGAGTCCCAGTGCAGATGTGCTGCCAAAAACTTTGGATCTCTGGAACATCTGGCTCTAATGGAGAAAGGGTTCTGCAGACTGAAGCAGAGCTGGACTCAATGTGGAGTCCTGTCGGTGAAACGTGGCCGAACTTCAGAAAGTACCAATGGAAAAAGTGATTTCTGATTTATAGTGTTATCTCGTGCATTTATTTCATTGGGTATTTATTTGTCAAATGGTCTGGTTTGTTATATATATTGTTTTTGATATTTCTAATTCATCAGGATTCCCTGCAGGGCACTTTATTATTGAAGTGAAAGCATCAGCACTTTGTAAAGTCTTCATCACTGTGTAAACTGTATTTTCCATCCAGGAGGACATTACTATGGCCTGGCAACTAAACATCAACACACTGACACATGACTGGAAATGACCTGTTGAGGAGCTTCACACTGGCTTCAGTTTCATGGAAAGGCTTACCTAGCCCTCGTGTCAACACTCACAGGGTTCTAGAGATCTGTTCCTTTGTTATGAGATATACATAGAGTTCTAGGCCAAATGTGCCTACCGTTTTCTGATTTTATGTGAGGATGTGTTGCTTTTCTTTGTTTTTTATGGTTTAAACTGATTATCTTTACGTTTTTAACTGTTGGAAGAACAATGGAAGACATTTTCATGGAGCCACCTGAGACTCAGGGAGGATGAGACGCATTTTTTATAATTTCTGACATTTTATAAACCGAATTGCTAATCGATTGATCCAGACGTCATTTACACTATGATACTTCCATCTGGTGGTTATCAGTTAGTCTATATATTTAGTCAATATATTTTAAGAATGTCCCTATCAAATTAGCCATATATAAATAAAGCAATCTGCAGATTAACAATGAGAATATTTGTTGCAAATTGGAGCTGCTGGATGTTATGGTTGATGCCCTAAACATCCTTTACCACAAGAAATCCTCAGATCTGGAGTGTTTCACTCTTCTGCCTTTTTATTTAACCTTTAGTAAACTTGTTATCCGAAAGGGGACATTTCACAATAAACATCCACATGTGCCAGCTGTGTTGACAGAACTGAGCTTTGTTTTGGCACTCTAAGTCACACACATTATCCTTTATGTCTGTCCCCAGCACAAAACCAGTCGTATTTTCACTTGACTTAAAGCTGCTTGTCATTTCAAATCTTCTTAATATACTACAGTAGCTCCTATTTGTCACGCAAGTAGCCCGTTAATGCCTCGTGTTTGCACCTGTGTCTTCAGAACAACCTCAGATGATTCGTGCACCGATCATTAAAAGTTTAATAAAGTAGCACTCACTTGTCCAAAACAAAGTAGAGGTCAAACCCTCCGTAGCAGGACGAGCCGGCCTCCCTCCTGCCTTGGCTCTGCCCTGCGCTGCTGACCACCAGGACCACCACCAGCATGCCCAGTTCCACACCGAGCAGGACCTGCCTGCACCAGCACTGGGACATCACCCCGGGTTAAAGAACAGGCACCAGCTCAGCCAAAAAGAAGGTAAAGAGTCTCCGATTGGAAATGTTGGTCCACTCTCCCTCTCACGCCACACTCATGCAGTCAGCCATGCTGCACATGCATTAAAGTCCTCTCTGGATCAGCGTCCCATCTCCTCAGCAGCAGATGTGTGCTGGCAGAGTAGGAGTGGAGCTACTGGGACTCAAGACTTCAGCTCCCTCTCTCTCCACGCTCAATCTTTTTAACCCATGCTGCCATGAGTTCACATAAAAAACGTTTAAACAGTTTTTTTTTTGTTTTTTAGCAGCTTTTACCAGACATTTGTTCTTGCTATTAACAGCAATCAACACAAATGTGCATGCACTTTTTTTGCAGGTTTACTCAATTCATTACCTACCCATCAGTGCCACTTAGTGGTGGGAGAGGTACTCGGATGTTTGACTTGGACGAGTAAGAGTAATTAGTTACTTTTTATCTTTAGTGGTAAACGTATGCACTATAAAAATCATTGTTGTTAAATATGTAATATCTTCAGTTTAGTCAACTGTATTAAAGGTAAGAACTTAACCTACGAAACACTGGAATAATTACATGTGCTGTCTCTCCTGAAGTAACTTTATACCTAAAGGTTGTTTGTTTTTTTAAAGTGTTTCTCTACTTTAATTGTAGCTCCCAGCTCTCAAAATACAGGCTATTTTGAGAGCTGGGTATTGCATCAACCTTCAAAATAATCAATTAAAAACTGAACTGAACTGAAGTGACAGGCCTTTCACCAAAATGTAAAAAATTAAATATGGCAGTAGTCCTTTCTGTCTTTGCCAACATAAACAGTTCATAGTATAAACTGAATACGCATGGCACTGTGCAGTTGTAAAATAGCTCAGGTTAAGAGCAAAAAACAGGATTTATCTTCTAAAAGGTGATATATTTAGGAGTCAATGTGACATCCACAGAGTGGGGTGATATAAGGAGGACTTTAAACTCATCACACTCAGTAAGTGGTTCCCTACCTTTATTTTTGCTCACTTTTTAAATCCGCTTAACAAATTGTCTTAACAAATTGTCTTAACAAAGTACAGTAGGTGTGTGTGGAGTGGACCCTGTCACCTGGAGGTGGTATATAGGGTCAAGAATTAACTCCTATTTAAGATGTGTTTAAAGTTTAAACCTGTCTTGAGAAAGAGCCTGGGATTTCCAGTATGTTGTAATAAGTTAGCTTGTAGGTTTGCAGGAATTACAAAAAAATGTCAGGGTGAAAGTAAATACTTTTTGGCTGGACAATACATCTGCAATTTTGCTCCAAAATGATCCTCCAAATTAAGAAATAAAGACAGACAGAAGAAAGAACATAAGAAGAAAGAAAGAAAGAGGATTAAGTGCCATGAGAAACATTGTTAGGTTTGGTAGCTAGTCCCACATTGTGAGTGTGCATAGCGCATCTGCCTGCAGGTGAAGTGCCTCTGGTTCAGATGCATGGCTGTTATGCACTGTGCTCTCTCGGTGCTGTATGGCAGCGGATCACTGCAGCAGCATGGAGCCGTGAGGAAACAGCGCTGTGTTCCTGAAATCACACCGCTGCTGCTGTCGAGGAACTTTAGTTTGAGCGATTGTCACTGCCCACATTTACCAACTTTACCTGTTGTAGACATTTGATGGTAGCCTACGTAATGGAAGTCGCTCCAGCGTTTCTGTGTCTGCTGCTGTGCAGTCTGCGCGTTTCTCTGGCGGCTGACTGGGAGGCGGTGGACCCTCATGTTACTCTCCACGGGGATGTAATCGACTACAAGGATCCCTGTAAAGCTGGTACAGTCAATTTTACCTCGTCTGCAAATATATTCATCCTATGCATTCCCTTTTGTTGTATGCAGGAGTATTATGTTCTGTGTGTTGTTCCAATACACGTAGCCTCTATAGGCCATAACACATTGAGCTCAGACATCTCAAAGTTAAATGTAGCTATTAATGTTGATGTAAATGTATGGAAAAAGTAGGATAACATTTAGGTATACAAATATTTAAATGCAAAAGAAAAAATCCTTCCATATATTGTCAATAATTTATCAACGAGATAACAATTTAGTGTTAACCTGCATGAGTAAAAACACTGATTTCCACAATATAAGTAAAATAAATGTTATTTGAAGATGTTTGTATATAACTTGCTCTTGACTTATAATGTAGGTATTTTAAGTGTTGGTCTAAAGTAAAACAAGTAGCAATCTCTTGAGACAAATCAGCCTAATGCAACAGCTATATTGTTCAAGTATCTTGTAGTGTTGGAAGAACTAATACCACAACATAAAAATACTCCATTACAAGGAAAAAGTCTTGTATTTAAAATAAATATGGTATAATAAATAAATTGATTAGTTAGATGACTGAAAGGGCCCTTTTATATCATTTCATATGACAGTTTTAGTGAAAAACAGTTCAATTTTGCTGAAGTTTCATCTGTGGCATAGCGTTATAGTTTACAGTATTGTAACAAAGCTTTCAGATATAGTGGAAGAAAACGTAAGCTATTTGTCTCAATATTCGTGGAGAACAAGTATCTCATAAGTTAAAATTGAAGTACACAAGTGAAGTACCTCAGAGTTGTACTCAGGTGCAGTAATAGAGAACATGTTTTTAGTGACATTGTGTTTAAAAAATAAGAAGAACTATTCAACAAAGCATACCATAACAATACTCAGATATAGGCCTAGAGGTCAGGAGGAGGTGTCTGATTTGATAAACCCGTCTTTAATACCATTGCAATTAGCTTTCTAGAGTTAAAGAATATGCAACTTTATTCCATTGTATAACAAGCCAAAAGATCACTTTGCTTATTAGCGGGCCCCCAGCTGGTTGTGGTCCCTTTTCACTTGTGACTTCTGAAACTTCCACAACACACCACTCTTCTTCTCCGAGGCAGTTGCCTGGAGACTGGGGGTCATTGAGGCCGTGCCAACGCTGTCCTCGGCAGGACGCCGGTGAAATCCCTCTGGCTTCAGGGTATGGGGCGCACACTGCAGGGGTGACAGTCATTTACAGTCACCCTTTGCATGAGTGAATTCACTTCAAAAGGCCGACACAGGGCCTGCTATGTCTTTTCAGTTGGACTTTCAAAGGTGGTTACATCACACAGCTAAATGAGGTATTTAATGGGAGCAACTTTACTAAGCTTTTCTGCCCGACTAGTAAAACATGAGATACTGTTGTGTGCAGGAGGTCATTATAATGGAAGCAAAATGTGAGGGAACCGAAAACATGGTCAGATGTGTGTGGGATTCCTCTAATTAGGTTTCAGAATAGACACTTTGAAGCCTGGATTTAGTTGTGTGTTTGTCAGTAACTGAAAGCTCATTTGGACTTCAGTATAGTGTGTTTGTAATGTTTTGTGTCTTGTGGTTCAACTTTGTGTTTTTGACGCTGAAGTTGCAGGTTTTCCTGCTTTCAACAAAACTTAAGTCCAGACATGAATCAGTCCTTCTTTTGGCTTGTTTGGTTATTTACACTTGCTTGTTTTTTTCTCCCAACCTGCAACTCTTTAACACGTTCACCTTTTTTTTTTATCTTATGCTGTTATGCAAGAACACTTTTCCATACCTAGCATTTTTAGGCTTAGTAAAACATTAAGCCTGGGGCTGACGTTATAATGCTGTCACACCTGATATCTGGGACACGTACAAAAGATAAGAGTAATGTTTGGGGAATCCATGCTGCTAAACCAAACACACACAAAACAAACATTGTTCCTGGAGTGCTCTGTGGGTCATCCTGATTTACATGGTTGGTCACAAGTGATTCAATTTAGAAGAGTTTCCTCTAATCATAATTTGGTTGGTAGAAAGTGATGTTGAGTCTTCGAAGGTGTGGAAGATGCAGTTCTTCATCTTATCAAGCCTGCATAGCTCTTTGCTCCGATGTACAGTAAAGGACTTCACTCCTCAGTTAATGAGTTGCTGGGTATAATTATGAAAACATATCTCTGCTTATTGACTAAGGCATTTTACCTCAACCTAGTTCTGTAACTTTGAGAAACACACAACTCTACAGACTTAATCTCAAGGCCATAAATGAATATACGAACTTCTTACAAGAGTTCTTTATGGTTGTTGTTGTTTTGCCATTGGAGTACAAGTCCAGCAAAGTGTAGTCACAATGCTATCAGGTATTCAGTTCACATCTTTATTCTTGACCGAGACAGTCCTCCAATATGTTTCAGTGTGTGTGCTCAGGAGGAGTGTTTGCTGATCAAACAGACACATGGAGTCAGTTTAGACCTCTTCTCAGGACAGAGATATCAGACACAGTAATTCATGCAGTGAAGTTGGGCTGCTTTTTGAAGTAAGAAAAATAACTGAGTATCAGAGATGAGTTTTAAAAATATCCTTAGTCAGGTTCTGTCTGTGATGAAGAAATTATTAAACCAACCGCTCAAACCTTTGTTTGGATCTACTGAATGACACAGTGTGAGAAATAGGTAATTTTCTAAAGTTTAGTTTTCTCCACATTACTTGATAACACTACTCAGGAATTAAAGAAATAATATGATATTTGGGAAATATTCTTAGAGCTTAGATGAGAAAATCAATGTATCTGAGTGTTCATCTTTTTGCCCCAGCTGCCTTTTTGGGAGATATCGCCCTTGATGAAGATGACCTCCGCATGTTTAGAGCCCTCAGCAGTGATGGTGCAACGCCCACTGTCCAGACCAACAACACAGACTCAGGTATCAAATATCATTAATTTACTGACCTTTGAATTATTCTTATGACTGTTTGGGGTGTTCAAATAAAGGGATATACTCAATCCAGACTCATTTTCTGCACAGTTAACAGCTCCAGTGAGAGCATCAGGAGTAAGAGAGCCACAGACAGACAGAGTCTCCGTCGGAGGAGGAGAGCGGCCACATCCAGACCTGAGAGAGTGTGGCCGGACGGCATCATCCCGTATGTGATCAGTGGGAACTTCACAGGTGAGCTCTGGATTAAAACAGGAAAGCTTTCTTAAATATTTACAGGAGAGTTGTCTGCTATACACAGTCAGCATGTGTTGGCTGCTCTCTGTGATTTTGACCTGGTGAGGCTGTCAAACTCTAATTCCTTTCAGGCAGTCAGAGAGCCATTTTCCGACAGGCCATGCGTCACTGGGAGAAACACACTTGTGTAACATTCACTGACAGGACGACTGAAGAAAGCTACATTGTTTTCACCTACCGACCCTGTGGGTGAGTTGGCTGCTCATTAACCATTCTTATATATACTTGGGTTTCTACTAACACGTGTACATGTTCTAAAGACACATTATTTGTCTCGTAGAGTTTGTCCAAGTATCCCTGTATTCATGCTCATATGAAACATTACACTGTAGTTACTGTCACTGTAAGTTATTCTCCCTAAAAAGCCCAGTCTGCTCTGATTGACTTGCAAGAAAGGCACTGAAAATGTTTCATGAAGCTGCTGTCCCTTCTAAATCATTTAATTTGTTAAGATGCTATTTAGTTTTATTCAATAATTGATCAAGATGCTTGCATGTAGATAATGGCTCCATACTGAAGGACTTTGCTCATATGGCAGCCAAACATTCTGTTGTGTGTGTTTGAATGGCCCAATGAAAAAAGCCATTTGATTGGTCGAATTAAACAAGCCATATGATTGGTCAGTTGAAATTAGCCAATTGATCGGTCAAATAAAACGAGCCATTGGGCTGGTCATTTAAAACAAGGGATTTGATTGGCCCATTGGAACGATTCATTTGATTGGCCCATCTAAGTACACAGACATATATGAAGGCAATGGCAACCTGGGAATGTTACATCCAAAAACATAAAATCTGAAAAACTTGTATTCTACAAAAGGTAACAAAAAAGGTAAAGCTTCTAGTTATGATGTTTAGACACATGGGTGTATTGCCCTATGTTACACTCATGCACCTCAGTGTTTGTTAAGGTGCTCTTTAGTGAAATAGTGTCGCCCCTGCAGGTGTTGCTCCTACGTGGGGAGGAGAGGTGCCGGCCCTCAGGCCATCTCTATAGGGAAGAACTGTGACAAGTTTGGCATCGTGGTGCATGAACTGGGTCACGTGATCGGCTTCTGGCACGAACACACACGTCCAGACCGGGACGAGCATGTCAGCATCATCAGAGACAACATCCAACCAGGTACTGACACTGGATAAAAAAGTGTAAAAACATGCTATCCTCACTGACCCTCCAGATGTTTCTTCTTTCATTCACTCCACTGATGATGTGTTTATGAATAGGGCAGGAGTATAACTTCCTGAAGATGGAGCCGGGCGAGGTTGACTCGCTGGGGGAGGTTTACGACTTTGGCAGCATCATGCATTATGCAAAAAATACATTCTCCAGGTTGGCATTGTGAAACCTTTTTATGCTTTTCTTTCCCAAAGTGAGTTTTGTGGTACTACTATAATTTAATCACTTTATTTCCCAGATGTACTTTGATTCAGCTCTACCCTGGTTCACATAAACAGGCCATTAGTGATTCACTCTTACTACTACTATGCCTGTATATATTAACCGGCCACACACAGTGCACCAGGCCATCATCGCCAACACCTTTCTACTTACACTAAGTGATTTAGCTCCTTTATGCTCATGGCATTTAGAGTTTTAATTGAATACTTTTTTCACTGAGGAGAGTTCTGATTGGTTACTGTAGTTGTATGATATTTATTACAAGGTCTTGCTCATTTGACCTCCCCAGCTGCCCCTCATTTCATGCTGCATTATCAGCGGAGCTCCTACACTGACCAAGTGTTGTTCCCCTCATTCAGCTCTGCTAAACAAGCTTCATAGGGAACCTCAGGGGATTTGATCTTTTATTGTCACAGAAATGGTTTCACACTAGTCTCCTTTTCATTTCTGTCTCGTGCATGTTGTTGCCCCGTTGCTTTTCTCTGTGCTTTTGGTTTTTTACCTCCAATCGCCGCTTTGCTGGTGTGAGTCATGGAGGCGAGCCAAGGTAAATAAAGGCCTGGCAGTTCAGGCTTTGTTGAACAATTTGGGCTGGAGTGGCCTTTTTCTCTGGCATTCAGCAGCGGGCTCCACTGAGCCGGCTGGCACTGCCGAAAGGCCCCTTTCACAGTGCACTGTTTGCACATGCCTGTCATTCATGGGTGCATCTCCATGGGAACTGTGCAACAGTGACCTCCAAACCCAGAGAGATAATCACAATCAATAAAGTATCAAGGTGTTGAACAGGAGTCAGATTCCGTTATAAAAGTCTCTATATGTGAACATATTTTGCTGCACCTCCTCATCTGCAGACTTTTGAATTATTAGATTTATTTCCATTTCTATGAGAATTAACTGCTTGTGATCTGTCTGATACAGAGGCATCTTTTTAGACACCATCTTGCCTCGATATGACGTCAATGGAGTCCGGCCACCTATTGGACAGAGGACCCAGCTTAGCAAAGGGGACATTGAACAGGCCCGTAAACTCTACAAGTGTGCAAGTGAGTAGTGCATGTGCAGAAAACATCCTCACCCAAATGATTAATTGTATCATTATTATTTACTGATCCAATTAGATAGCAAACACCATGACTGAATATGCACTAAAGCTAAGGGAACCAGCTTCTTTGTTCTTTATTCTGGGACATTAAAGTTATTTCTCACTGTAATAAGACCATGTGTATGTTATGGTGTGTGCTTGTTAAAGGATGTGGGAACAGCCTGCAGGAGAGCTCTGGAAACTTTTCTTCTCCGGGTTTTCCCAACGGTTACTCAGCGTACGCTCACTGTGTGTGGAGGATTTCTGTCACTCCAGGAGAGAAGGTGAGTAATGACAAACAACAAGTAATTCATTTAGGGCTAGACAAATCACCAGCTTTATCCAGTTACTGACTGTTACTCATATCAAAACATTCAATACATGAACTCTCCCAGTCCAAAATACAATTCTCTACAGACTCTTTAGCTGTAATTAAATATTGCAAACATGCCAGCAGTGATATGGTGCACAGATCAGTTTGAAAATGTACTCACTTTTATTAATACTACTTAATGATTAACTTTTTAAACCATAAATAAGAATTCACACTTAATTGAAATGAATCACTGCTAGCTCAGTGTCACACGTTTCAAACCTAGTAGTAACAACAAGAGGAAGATATTTTGTCAATCTTGTAACTCTTGACATATCATTTATTTTGTCACAAACTTCCCTCCATGTGTCTTCTTCTGTCTCTTAGATTGTTCTGAATTTTACTTCCATGGACCTCTTCAGGAGTCACTTGTGTTGGTACGACCATGTGGAGGTCCGGGACGGGTTCCGGAGGAAAGCTCCTCTGAAAGGTCTGTAACTTTGACTTAAACCTCGTCTCCCTCTCATGCATAAACCTCAAGTCATTCCTGTGTCATAAACTCATTTCCAAGCTCTGTGAAGTGTAATTTTTTCATGGACTTTTGCAGGCCGTTTTTGTGGAGACACACTTCCAGAACAGATCATCTCCACTGACAGTCAACTGTGGATTGAGTTCAGAAGCAGCAGCAGCTGGTTGGGAAAAGGCTTTACAGCAGTCTATGAAGGTACAACATTGACAATATTGTACGCTTTTATTCAACACTTTCTTTCCCCTGATTGTAGAAATATAGAAAGCTTACCCTTGGTTGAAACAAATCACTTCTCACCTCCTGTGCAGCCATCTGTGGGGGAGAGGTGAAGCGGGACAGCGGCCAGATCCAGTCTCCCAATTATCCCGATGACTACCAGTCCAACAAAATTTGTGTGTGGAAAATCACAGTCGCAGAGGGTTTCAACGTTGGCCTCTCCTTTCAGTCATTTGAGGTAAAATCACTTTTCAAGGCATTATGAACAGGAGAAAATGCAAGAATGCTTCACCAACCTCAGATTCACCACGTTTTCGTAGTTTTTCGACGTTGAAAGGCGAGTAAGGCCTCATCTGCTGTAACATCTCTTTGCAAACATTACTGGCCTTGCTTCCCCTGCAGATTGAGAAACATGACAGCTGTGCCTACGACTTTGTGGAGGTGAGAGACGGCGGCTCAGACAGCAGCCCACTGCTCGGACGTTTCTGCGGCTACGACAAACCAGACGACATGAAAAGCAGCTCCAACCAGCTCTGGCTGAAGTTTGTGTCCGACGGCTCGGTCAACAAAGCCGGGTTTGCCGGCAACTTTTTTAAAGGTCAGAAAGTCATTACAGTAACAAACGGCCAGGATTAAAGAGAGCATCTGGTTTTATTTTGACGTTTTCCAATTTCCAGAGATGGACGAGTGCTCCAGACCCGACCACGGTCACTGTGAGCAGCGCTGCCTGAACACGCTGGGCAGCTACAGATGTGCCTGTGATCCAGGGTATGAGCTGGCAGCGGACAGACGCAGCTGTGAGAGTGAGTGTAGACGCGACTCCACACAGTGAGCCTGCATACTGCTTCAGTCACATCTGTACCCTGATTGTAGAGATCTTCTCTCAATGCAACACATATCCAATGTGTCCAATCACATGATCAAATGAACATGACATGAACCACAAGAATACTCAATATAAAACGTTTTAGATAATTTAGACTGTTCCACAATATATTACAGTAGCAGGACACATAATACGTATGGTAGTATATAAATTACAGTTGTGTAACTAATTAAGATTATTATTATTAAGACTAGAAATAGGTGGGTAAAACTAGCCTGGCTCTGTCTAAAAGTAATCAAATCAAACCTTTCGAAAACCTGTTTCCAGTCTTTGGTTTTTAACTAATCTAACTTCCTGGGGGTATGGACTTTTTTTTAACTAGGTTAATTCATCTTCTACAGCTGTAGTATTTCCAATCAATAGGCTATGACCTTCTTCTACCACCAGAGGGCAGTACTACCTCACTGCATTTCTTGAGCCTTCAGCACAATGCGGTGCATTTCTTGATTAAAAAAAAGTGATTGCGTAATCTTTAGTGACTACTCTTCTTCCAGTATCACTCATTTATATTACATAAATGATCCTGGTTGTAATCTAAGTTTTTGTTATCAAGAGCTTGTTAGCTACGTGGGTAACATGTTCTGCAATTAAATGCAAGAATTCTGACATTAGCACAAATCTAATTAATGTGTCTGTGTGTTCTCCCACCAGCAGCTGCCTGTGGCGGGTTCATCACCAAGCTGAACGGCTCCCTCACCACCCCCGGCTGGCCCAAAGAATACCCCCCCAATAAGAACTGTGTGTGGCAGCTGGTGGCGCCCATTCAGTACCGCATCACTCTGGTGTTCGATGTGTTCGAGGCCGAAGGGAATGATGTAAGTTCATGACTGTAATACATCTCTCTGCAGACTTTTTATCAGATAGTCTACTATAATCATGATCATTTCACAGGCCAATTCTGTGTCCTCTGTAGTAAAAATGTCCAGTGTTTACCACCAGGTGTGTAAGTATGACTATGTGGAGGTGCGCAGTGGGTTGAGTTCGGACTCCGAGCTTCATGGGAAGTTCTGTGGAGCGGAAAAACCTGAGGTGATCACCTCCCAACAAAACAACATGAGGATCGAGTTCAAGTCTGACAACACCGTCTCCAAGAGGGGCTTCAAGGCCCACTTCTTCTCTGGTAAGTAATGAGGCAAATTTACAGGAAGTGCTGAGGAAGGAAACACTGAGGAAGTATCACATAATGCCAAAGGCCTGCTACTGTGGGAAACATCACTGCACTCCATAGATGGGAGAAGTACTCTAGATCTTGTAATTGAGTGAAAATATAAGTAGTGTAGTGTAGGAACACTAAAGAAATAAAAGAAAAAGTTAAAGTCCTGCATTCAAAATGTCACTCAAGTAAAAGTACAAAAGTATTGGCATCTAAATATACTAAGTACCAAAAGTAAAAGTCCTTATTATGCTAATTGGTCCATTGAGTATAATTATTGATGCATTAAAGTGTTATCAAAGCTGGTAAAGGTGCAGCTATCTACATCTGTAAAGTAACTTAAAGGTATACAAAATAAATGTAGTGGAGTAAAAGTACATAAGTTACCTCTGAATTGTAGTGGGGTAGAAGTACAAAGTAGCAAACAATTGAAATACTCAAGTAAAGTACAAGTATCTCAAAATTGTAATTAAGTACTTGGGTAAATCTACTTTGTTACTTTACACCTCTGCTGCACTCCAAAAACAATGAAGCAGCTGTCTTCACTTTCTGATGCTTGACTGAAGGGAGGGATGTTGAACTTGTTTGTTCAAATGTCATTTCATTTTGCATAATTCAATCATTTAAAAGCATGTCTGGAGTTTAAAGTGAATCTGTGAATTTCACATTCAGAATCACAGTTTTCATTATTCACATAATTAAGACTAATGTTTGTGTATTTCTCTGATAGTATTTTATTTTATTATCTAATATAAAATAATTGTGTAGAAAATGTCTAATTAATGTCCCAACTGAATGCTCTTTTTTGTAATAAAAAATATGTTGATAGCTCATCTTAATATCCACATAATAACATCTTATTAATGTAGTAATGTCGCGAATGACCAGCTAAAATGTATTAAATGGATTCACCACATCCACATTAGTGTACGTGTAGGCCTATATCTTGAACCTCAAGCTGTTGATGTATTTCACAATGTATGCATTTGGTTCTTTGGACTGGAAGAGCTGATCTTTTTAAAAACACTTACATAAAACTCTTAGACAACAGAGTTTTGCTGAGAGCGTACAGTACTGCAGATTCTCCCTCGTTCAGTAACACAGGGAGCCTTTGTGTCTGCACTGCAGCGGCACATCTTGGCCCAAAACCCAATATGTGGTGAACTTTTTCTGCAGTCTGCTGTGACAGAAGTGCTGTGCAAAGGAATTTTGAAAATCAAATTCTTTAAACATTTCAACAGATATAGACGAGTGCTCCAAAGAAAACGGAGGCTGCCAGCACGAGTGTGTGAACACCTTCGGGAGCTACAGCTGCCAGTGCCGCAGCGGCTTCATGCTGCACGACAACAAGCACGACTGCAAGGAAGGTATAGTGGCGGTTTCTGCTGCATACTCACATGTCTTATTGGAAGGGTCAGTGCACACAAATTACAGAAAGACTGGAAATGTCTTATTTTTATTTAAGCAGAGATGGCAAAAGTACACACATCCTTTACTCAAATAGAAGTGCAAATACTCGTGTTTAAAGATATTCTGGTAAAAGTAGAAGTACTGACTAAACTTCTTTACTCAAGTAAAAGTAAAGAAGTATGGGCTTTGAAATGTACTTAAGTAAAAAGTACCCATAACTACCAGCTGTTTTAAAGAGTACCTGACCTCACTTTATATTAATAGAACAATAATGTCATTGTTAGCTAATGAATGTTTCTATGCTGAACAACGGCAACATGACAAAGTTCTCATTGGTCCCTCTTCTTTAGAGAAGACCAGGAAGTGATGGATACACGGATCGTGTTCAAATCAATAGGCACGCAATGACTCTAAATAATAATGATCACGCCACCAAACACAGATTAAAACTAAATTAACAAACCTGTTTTGAAAATGTAAGAAGTAGAAAGTACAGGTATTTGTGTAAAAAATATAAGAAGTAAAAGTAAAAAGTCGTCAGAAAAATAAGAAGTGGAGTAAAGTACTGATACCAGAAAAATGTACTTAAGTACAGTAACTAAGTATTTGCACACTAGTTCCCACCTCTGTATTTAAGTGTTTGTTTTTCACCTTTTATTTAATCTCGCCTTCAAAATTAGCTGACATGAGGGGACAAAAGCTCAGTGTTCTACTTTATAACTTTGATATATCTTATTTACATGTTATTTCTTCTGTCTGGACAGTTTTCTTATGAACTGCCTATTGTTATTACTTTTGATGGATGCCTATTCTTAAGAAAAGACCCCAGAGGACACTTGTGGTGAAAGGGGGAAATGATGTGACCACTCTGTTATGCAGCTTCCATTGTTTTGCTTTTCAGCGGGCTGTGATAACGCTGTGAGCACGGTGTCCGGCACAATGAGCAGCCCCAACTGGCCCGATAAGTATCCCAACAAGAAGGCCTGCACCTGGTCTCTGTCCACAACCCCGGGCCATCGGATCAAACTGGTATGTTGAATGGTCTTTTGTCACAACCCTTGGAAAGAACGATATTCATACCTTTTTATCACCACAGGTTTTCAACGAGATTGACATGGAGGCTCATCTGGAGTGTGCTTACGACCACCTGGAGATCTACGACGGGCAGGACGCTCGTGCACAAAGTCTAGGACGATTCTGCGGCACCAAAAAGCCTTCTCCAGTCATGTCCAGTGGAAACAAAATGTTCCTGCATTTTTTCTCAGACAACTCCGTGCAGAAGAGAGGCTTTGAGGCTTCATACAGAGCAGGTGGGCAAAGCAATTTTCTACGCCCAAAAAGTCTGGAAAATGGCCCTTTGGAGAAAGAATAGAATACAAAAAAAGTGATGTTTCAACTATGTTTGTCCCGCTATGTTTAGAAAAGTTGCATTCTTTCCTCACTTTTACAAGATCCTCTGTGTGACCCTCTAATCTTGTGGTTGTGAATTCCCAGAATGTGGAGGAAGCCTAAAAGCCGAGGTCAAGACAAAAGATCTGTACTCCCATGCACAGTTTGGAGATAACAACTACCCGAGCGGCTCGGACTGTCTGTGGGTGGTCTCAGCTGAGAAGGGATACGGAGTGGAGATCATCTTCCAAGTGTTTGAGATCGAGGAGGAGGTGGACTGCGGGTATGATTACGTGGAGCTGTATGACGGTGCTGACATCAAGTCTCCCAGGCTGGGACGATATTGTGGATCTGGGGTAAGGCTAAAAATACCAGTTTAGAGTTTTAAAAAATGTTTAAATTACTCTTCAAAAACCCTTTTTCTTCCCCTCAGGCCCCAGAAGAAGTGTACTCAGCGGGAGATGCCATAGTTTTAAAGTTTCACTCAGATGACAGCATCAATAAAAAAGGCTTTCATGTTCGCTACACAAGCACAAAGTTCCAGGACACGTTACACGCAAGCAAGTGACTCTCTACGCCAAAACTAAATGCGGAGACTTCACCCCTAACTTTTGGTCGGACACACCCATCTCGAGTGGATGCATGGATTGATACCACAAAAACCAACCCGCATACTTTTACTCTCACATCTGTTAGACTGGGAGAAGCCGTGCAGACAAATTGCATCTTCCATAGCTCTTTAGGATGAGAGGCGAGGATTAGCTTGCAGTGATTATTTTGAGTAAATTCAGCGACTGTAACGCCTGTAATGAGCTGATTAAGTTATAGCACTGTGTTGAAGATATACAATGTATATATTGTGATATAGTCTTAATTCTAATGAATGTAATGCACTTTGTTGTTTTATAAAAATGGACGAATGCACATAACAAAATAATAATGATGTAGTATGGAGAAAGAAATGATGTAATCGGAGTTGTCCTTCCCAAAATATGATTTGTTCGGTTATTTTATATTTTGTCGGACTTGCATTTGATATTGAATTTTCATTTCATTCATTACATTAATTACAGATTCAATTAGCGCCACATAATTCAATCTATCCAATATTCCCTTTACATCTCTGACTACGTTCTCATCAGTAAAACAAATGTATACTGACTTTGAACAGCAAATTAATACATAATACCTTGATTTATTTTTTAACTCACTTTAGTCTTTTAGAAGTGTACAATGTGGGCGTATAAGTACAGAGACACCAATTCAAGGAATTGAGGAAGCGAGTATGTACAAACTGAAATATGAGCCCTGAGCCTTTCATTTAAACCGATAGGGCTCCAACACCAACATAATGTAATGAAATGCTAAGGATGATCTATTTACTTTTTAATTTGCAATAAGTAGTTTGGAAAGAAGTTGGAAGACATTTTTTAAACTTTTATTAACATTTTCATTTAGAGTTATATTGGTTGCCAACATGTATCAGCCATTGAGTCAGCCAACAGTCAAGACATCTATCAAAACAAGTACAACATATCCAGAATTAAAACCATTTGTTCACATTATAAAAAACGTATTAAACCCAAATTATCTTAAATACGCTTTTAAAAATGTTTTGTCGTTGTTCTGCAGCTAGTTCGAATAAAAAAACATTCCCAATGTCCCTGAATGCACCAAAAAAAAAACTAACAATAAATGATATAGCATCTGATTAACAAAAAATGTACTGTATCAACATTTCCATAAAACCACATTATAGAGTGGTAAATATATGTGGATCATGATCAACAAAAGATTATTGAATCATTCAAATAATAATAAACCACACAGTTTCACATTCTTCACTGAAGCACAGCTCCTCTGAAGTGAAATGTGTGGCAGTAGATCCAGTCTAGAAAATGAACAATGTGTTACAGAACTTAAAAGTTCCCCGTGGAGCTGCTGTCCTCTAGAAGTGTTGTTTTCCAATGAGTGACCCTTTTTTTGTTTATATGATGCACACACAGTCCTTCAAATAGTGTCACATTGTGCCAATGATCAACAGGTGGCAGTCACACTCAAAGGTAAGCTGCAATGTGCCAACAAACACAGGCAAGAAGAAGGCTGAAGGCTAGCTAGTAGCTAACAGATTGCAAATGTTTGTGAGGAAGAGGATCTCCACAGGGCCCCATCTGTTTCTGTTGTTGAGATGTATCTAATGTACAATGCAACTTAACAATTCTCCACTTCTCTACATAGTAAAAGTAATTGTTCCATGTTTGTTTATCAACTTTTGAAAATCTTTTTCAGTTGCATATTTGTCACACTTTCTTAAATCTTAGGTAGGAACACTTTGAGAGGCTCATTCTCATGCACTTTATCTAGGAAGCCGAGGTTGAAATAGGGGAACAGGGTCTCGGTGAAGTTCTCCCTGAAGGTGTAGAGGTGTGCCATGCACTCTGCGTTGTAGAAGGACACCAGGCCTCTCTTGTAGTCCAGATACACCCCGATCCTGACCAGGGGCTCCTCCAGGGACAGGACGGTGGGGGGGGAAGTGCCGGCCATGTACTGTATCCCATAAGAAAGGGAGAGGGTCCAGAAGCCGTTGGCAGGGAGGGCTTTGATGACCCCCTTCCTGGGCACCGACTCCCGGGCCACCCCCACCGTCCACACGGTGCTGCTGTAGACTTCGATCTCCCAGTAGTGGCGCCCGTGGGTAAAGCCCTGGCTCCCCAGCAGCGACAAGGCAGCGTTGAACCGTGAGGGGTTGTCCTGCACCGTGAGGTTAAAGGTCTGGTAGCGCACACAGGTGAGGGAGGAGGTCAGGCTGAGCCAAGGGTTGGCCGTGCTGGAGTTAAAGGTGATGGCCGCTGGAACTTAAAACAGGACAAATAACAAAAGAGTTAAAAGATCAGAGGGTTTCTGTGCAGGCTATTGCTTCTAGTTTACATTTCCCCCCAAATAGGATTTGTTGTATATCCATTACTCCCACTGTGTCGCTTTGAAATCTTAAAGAATACTGCATGCCTCCAGAGTGAAGGAAAAAGCCAAGTCTTCCTAAACATTTCCAAAAGTCGACATCACAAGTGCATTTTGCATGATAGGTCCCCTTTAAGTAAATGGGATCTAGTTTTAACAACACAAACTCTCAGAACTC
Organism: Notothenia coriiceps; assembly: GCF_000735185.1. NCBI lineage: Eukaryota > Metazoa > Chordata > Actinopteri > Perciformes > Nototheniidae > Notothenia > Notothenia coriiceps. Next base: position 5,009 of record NW_011346532.1, on the reverse strand, counting down.
GTGCAATTTAATCCAAGTCTAATTCATCCAATGATATGATCGCTTTTTTTTTAGATATGCATTTTAACTAAAACCTTACTATTTAACACTTTTGGTAAAGTTCAGTGTTTAGGAAGAAGTGAGCATCTGTTCGAGTGTATAATGAGACTTTAATTAAACTGCGAGTTTGAGTGTGAGAAAATGTATGTTTAATTATAGATCTACATGTTCTTCAATTCATCAATAGTTTTCTCAGTTATTTGTTAATTGTTCACACTGCAGATGTGACGAGAAAGTTTCTTCAAAATTCATGGTACCACGGCGTGAGTAATAGATATAAAAATGCTAATTTTCATGTATTCCTTTAGTACCTGGATAAAGGATTCCTTTCATGGATTTCCACACTCTGTACTGCAGGGGCCCCGCAAAACGACCCTCACACAGACTGGGCGGTGTGAATGTTGGTTTTTCAAACTTCAGTGAAGGCCTTCCAACATAAGCAAAAAGTCAGAACAGTTAAGAGACGGAGATAAAAACTAAATCTATGCAGAATAAAACATTCAGACGCTTCTCTCACTCACCTCTGGAGCAGGGCTTTGATGCTCTGAATCGAGACACAGGAATAAACACAAGACAGACACAAACTATGATTAGTATCTGAGAAGCAGAAAGCTTTTTCCACATTACATCAATGCCTGAGCTCACGCTATCCCACCCTGTGGGATCTCCCTGTGGCCGGGGAAAGTCCCGCTGTATGGCCCCGTGCCTGAGCTAAACTCCTTATCCTCCAGATCAACAAGTGAGATCACGGTCTACATCCTGTCTCCACTCTGTGCAAGTCTTTTGTTACAAGAGAAGTAGCAGCTGTGTTAACATTTCTACCATGTACGATAGTCTTCAAAATAATGCAAAGTGACATGATAAACATTTTTATGGCCTTTTTAATAATAGTGTATAACTTACACAGGAAAGCCAGAATGGTCACACCCTGCTCAGTTAAGTGTTTAAATGTTGATGTTGGAGCCATTGAGGCACCGAAATACAGCCCAGATCATGAAAATGAACTTTTACCCCATATTCCTGTTTCATAGCATAAATGAGTCTGGAAACCAATAGATTTAAAATCATGAGCTCAGCAGTTCTTGCTCTAATTACCCCCAGAGCTGACTCATAATGCTGTCTATCATTTCCAGATGGACTGTTTTGAACGTGTATGAGGTTGGTTTCAGCGGATCTTACCCGCAGCAGGGTGAAGGCATCCTGCTCCCTCAGCTTGTCCTCGATCTCGTGGAGGGCCCCCTGCAGACGGGAGATCTCCACGCAGAGCAGCGCCTTGTGCTCGTCCAGGCGGATCAGCTCCCTGCGCTCCTCAGTCTTCAGCTTCACCTGCAGCAGCTTCTCCTCCTGGTACAGGAACTGGTGCAGGTCGCTGAACTGGGCCTCGATGCGCTGCTTCAGGTCAGCCGTGTGGTCCTGGATCATGGACAAAGTCAGTGGGAGCAATCTCTTACAGTGTTTTCACAAAGAGGATCTTTTGTTCTTAGCTGCTACAATCTATGTTGGGAATTAGACACATTCACATCTTTGTTTTGCAGATTGCTTTCTGGCAAAAGCCGATTTAAAGGTGCCCTATACTGTTTTTCATCAATATATTATAGGTCTCAGATATATACAAACATGTCTCTGAAGTGTTTGGCTCCAAATACCAAACAGATTATTGTAGCATCCCATAATCCTCTCTGTTTCAGACCTGTTCCAAAAGTGCTGATTCTCTGTCTGTTACTATAGATGAAAATAAGGAGCCACTCCCCACGCCTCTTTACACAGAGGGGATACATGTTTATTTATAAAACACATGAAAAAGTGGATTTTGCATTATAGGTGACCTTTAAGAGATGAAATAAATCAAAGTGGATATTTTAGTCCAGTAATGATTGTATTGTGTGCTTTGTGGCATCTGTGTTTTTTGGAAGTGTTTCCTCTCACCTTCAGCTTTGTAACCTCGTCCTCTACCTCTCTGTCACACTGCAGCGCCGTGTTGAGCTCCACCTTCAGTGAGTCCATGGAGCTGTTTAGAGACGCCTGACAGGACAGAGACACAACATCACTGCACACTGACCCGCATCTCCCTTCAAGTACAATGTCCCCCCTATGTATAGTTGATCTGAAGCAAAAAACTAGATCGGAACAGATTAAGAACTCATATACCTATATATAAAACTATATGTAATGTTGCATTTAAGGTATTTGCTCACGTACATACACTGTAGGAAACCAAACAGCCACAGCAGTGATTTACCTGAAATAAACTCCTGATATGCTGACTAATGTGCACTTCCTAAAAAAACGATCTTTTGGAAACTAAATAAAAGTCAGTGTGTAGAGAAGAAAGAAGAAATTGACACTATAACAGGCTGAAGACCATATGTAGTGTATTATGCACTAAGAAAAATATGCAAAAAACCTGACTTGCAGCAACATGTGTAACAGAGAACTTCTGAGACCTTGATTTTAGAGGGTACTAAAAATCAATAAATGTGCATGTTGGATATTTTCCTTCAAAGAGTGCATTATGAAAGCACAAAAAGCCCAAACAATCCAAATTGGTCAGTGTATTAAAACAATATATTTTCTCCTGTTGGCTGAACTCACCCTGTACTTGTGCTCGGCCTCCTGCACACACACCATGGTGTGGTTCCTGTGCTCCTGGGAGACCCCACACACCAGACACACCAGCTCCTGGTCCTCCTCACAGTAAAGCTTCAGCTCCTCTCTGTGTCTGATGCAGCGGGGGACCGGAGCCGGAGCAGGGACCCTCTCCACCCCCCCGACCTCCGCCAGGCGGGGTTCGCTCCCGCTCTCCTCCAGACCCTGGCAGTAGCTCTCCACGATGTTGGCCACGATGCGGTTGGGCCTGTAGCTCTGCCCAGGGAACAGCTTCCTGCACTGGGGGCAGGAGCCGGTCCCTCCATGAAGGGGGACCCGGGGCCCGGTCCAGTAGCCCTCGATGCAGCCCTGGCAGAAGGTGTGATCACAGGGCAGGGACACCGGCTGCTTGAAGAGATCCAAGCAGATGGAGCAGGTGAGATCTCTGCTGATTCTGTGTGCTGAGCTTTTGGTGACTTTCCCAGCGAGGGGAGGCTGCCGCAGCTTTTCCATCGCTGCAGGGAAGTCTCCTTCCTTTGGTTTCCAACTTTTCTTCTCTGGCTTTAACCCCTGGTTGAGTTTTTCCAAGTTCTGCAGATAAACTGTCTGGATTTTCTTCACGTCTTTAGGATTCTTGCTCATTCCCTTGCCTTGTTTTTTTTCCTTTGTTCTGATGGTACAGCTGGACCTCCACGTCCTTCCTCTCCTGCAGAGTGCTGCTGCTGTGCTTGGCCTCCAGTCTTCCTGTTGAATGTGGGGAAGTGAAGTGGGTGGTGCAGCAGCAGCCACAGCCTCTCACATCCACAGCAGATAGTGAGGGAATCTCAACAGGCCCCCCTTTTCCCTCCAGAATGACGTCACGTCTGAGTCAGGAAACCAAGGCGGACTATGGGTATTCTATCCTTGGCATGTTTGTATAGTGAAGCCTGCTCAGTAAGTGCAAGAAAGTTCACTAAACTCTTAATCCTTTGTAAAGTAACTGCAGAAAAATGTAAATCCTTACGGGAGCCTGTGTGCGTGTGTCCATGCCTGAGGGTGTTTGAGACTGGGAAGTACATTTGTAAGCACCAACAGATTTCCTGCTTCTTTTTATAGCAACACTAAGTAATCATCGTCGCTGAAGGGTAAACAAGATCATAAAGAGATTTACAAAGAGAAAGAAAGCATCCTGCAGGCAGAAAACTCCACCATGGGCAAATAAAAAGATTGCACGAATCATGCCAGTTTCCCCCGCCCCTCCAGTCATTATCACGCATATTTACAGCTCGGTCCCTGAGGGCTGGAACATCTGTCCTGAGAGTTTGTTTAACACACACTAGTTGACAGTTTCTTGTGACTTGCAGGGAAGAAAAAGAGCTCTGAGACACGTCGGCATGTTTAAGTATTACAGGGTGTTACATCACACAGTGTTTCTGGGAAGTCAGGACAAAGGTCAGGACAGTGAAGCGAGGATTATGTTCATTTAAATATGCATGTCTATTTGTCTGTCTGATCTGGAAAGAGAGAAAAAGAGGGAACAAACCAATAGGGCGCATTTCTTATCTTATCTGGTACATTCAGTATTTTGAGTCTCTTGTAAAAACTTGTATCCTTGACATTCCTGAGACAGCAAGCAGATCAGCAGCCAAAAAGTTGTGTTATGGACAATTGTGACACCTGGTGTTCAAACTGAAACTAAACAGATGAATTATTATACAGTACAATACAGTATCGTGTAAAAAGTGATTCAAATCTTGCTCCTAATTACAAAACTACAGTAGAGCAGGTAGACATTTAATAAGTTAAGATTGATATCCAGTAGCAGAGGCGCTTTAGAAAGCAGGGAGAAAGCAGATGAGTGTAAATAATGTTAAGCACGTAAGCGACAAGCTTGATACAATCTGTCTGAATTTTGATATCATTCCCCAACCAAGAACCCTCACTGCTCTGTTCCACACAGACTTAAGAGGTTTCTCAATACTCAAATTTCCCCTCCTCGACTCCTATCCTCGACTCCTCTCCCCGAGACCTCTCCTCGAGACTTGGTGCCGCGAGCGGAAGACTGAGGAGGGGAACCGAGGAGAGAGGAGTGGAAGCAGCAGTTGGTAAGAGAAATGAGAACTCCTCTCCTCTGAGCGGTCATTTTAAAGAGACGTCCATTAATGATGACAGGAGGCACAGCAGCACTCTGATGGACAGTGTCCATGTCATGACAACTTATATATATTTACTTTTAATTCATTGACAGTGCGGTATAATGAGACAATAACAGGCTACAGATGCGGATATATACACACACACACACATATATTTATATAAATATATACAATTTCAGAATCAAACAAGTATGAGAGCACTCTCATAATAACGTAACACAATCAGAGACTGGATATATCCCCCCCCCC
>NW_011346531.1:5527-13817 GCF_000735185.1 Notothenia coriiceps | reverse complement strand
ACCCTTCCATTGCTTCTGGATCCCCCCCCATCGTCACCCACTAATGGCTTTGTAGGAGGCACTTTTAATGTTTTCTCTCTCTCACAAAGATTTCCAAGAAAAATGTGCATATATTTATTCTGTAATTTCAGTGAAGAATTTAATTGTAAAGGTAATGTTAAAATCAATGTATAGTGATTATGCGTCTGGTATAGCCTTCTTAATAAAAACAAACTCTTCAATCAAAATGATGAAAGGGTTGATGCCACGGGAACTTGTGTGTGGAGCACTGTCGACATGCTGTGTATTTGGTGTCTTGTTAAATGGCAAGGTGTGGCCAACCATCAAGAGGCAATGCTGCTGCAGATGAGAGAATAGCTACTGAACCAATAGAGTGCTGGACAGGAATGTAGTGGAGGGCAATAACATTAAAAAGCTTATTATTTCTGGATTTAATTCATAAACATTGACGGGAAAAGGTCAATTCAGAAGGTATACAAACAATGTTATCTGTCCAATGGCAGTTAATGCTACGATTCTCACCTTCTGCATATCATAGTGCACTATTTTTTAAATGTTCCACTACATTGCTGGTACTTGTTGGATGTAATCTGAAAGTGGAAGATTCCGAAAAGTCAAAAGAAAGCTGCTGGATTTGAAATGATGACACAGGATGTACCAAATCAAGCAATGTTCATTATCTTAACGGGTATTGCTGATGTATGCTTATAAACAGTAATTGAGAAGGTGGATACAAATGTAATTGGAAATCGCTTTTTGGATTTGCGCAGCTCATTTTGACTGCCTCTAAAGTAGCAATGTGGATTCAGTCCACTAGAGGGCGATAACAATGCGATTAGGTTCATCGTGCAATTAGCAATTGGATGCAGTTGTAATGTTATGCACAAAATGCTTATCTTAAGCTATCATGTCTCATATTCAGTATGAATTATTTTTGAAATATATATATATATATATAAAACCTACAAGTGGCATAAGATCATTTTATGAATTCCAGCACAGTTTCATGCAATTGTTTTTCCTTTGTCTCCCTTATCGACTACATGTCTTGAAGATGGCAGAATAAAGCAGGTCGCTCTAGCTGTATAAAAAGACTATTTTCAAAAAGGAAAAAAAAATATTAAAGAGCCGATCTTCGCTTTTACATATTGGTATTATCTTTTTTATTCCACATTGAAATCCCTAATAGTAAATTGATCCTGAATATCTCCACCACAGCAAATATCCAATGCTTAACTTCTTTCGCTGTGATTTCTTTGATGTTTTATATTTCCCTATCCGAGCCAAGATTCATTTTTGGGACCAAATAGTACAAGCAAACAAAAACCAAGATTGAAGCAGCTGTTGAGTAAACATGGTGTTAAAGTATACACATCATCATAGTGCTTTTTAAAAATATTTTCTAAGGTGAAATTTCATTTGGGAAACATATGATGCAATTTTGATGTCGAAACATTTGTGAATATCGATGGAAAGAAAAAGGTGCATTTCTGTTTCTGTTTAAAAATGGGCATGATATGCAATATGCTTTGATTTCAATAGGTTTTCCTAGGAGTGATGATTCCCCATTTTCAAATTGGATGTTATCGTTTTTCATGTGTCAAATTACACTAAGTGGAAGATATGTAGCAAACACTTCAAACAGAAAGGCCCTTAGCTAGTTTAGAGCAGTCATCACCAGTATTGATCCTCAATGATCCGGTCTACAGGCTTGCATAAAATGAAACCATGTGTTATTCATTGTTTGGTTTCTTGAGAGGAAGTCATCTTTATATAAAGCCTTTCAAAGCATGGTAGCATTATGTCGAGGCTCTTTGTAGAACGTTTCACAATGCTGTACCCCCACATTCTTCTGCTCCCTCATTTGTTTTAAATATATTTTAACACACACACACACAGATAAATCCACACACACATACACGTTAAGCCTTCCTTTTCCCTGACCGAGAGGTTAGAGTATGTGGTCAGCATTTTCAGTGTGCACTCAGTTTGATTAAAACATAATACATGACTCTGTTAACCCCATCATCACCCAACCCTCCCCCCAAATGAACAAATAAATAAAAGTTTTGGGATCATTGATGATTTCTGCTAAAGTCCCTTATCTTGCTCCACGCCTGTCACACCCACCCGCCGTTATATTTCACAAATGAGTGCTGGGCTTTGTCCCGTTATACCCTGCTGAGTGGTTTTATCCCAATAAATCCTCTTGTTATCCTGCACTGATATCTCCAAGTGATTTCATACTTTGATTAGACACGGGAAACCAATGGGATCCGAGGTTGGCTAAATGTTTTTTTTTGTGTGTGAAACCTAAACATTGACTCCCTGTTTGAATCTCTTTCCATTCAGTCAGTGATATTTGAATTTCGCAGTGGAGTTAACCTTTCCTTCAACATCTCTCTTGAGGTTTGCACGTTGGCAAGACTTCAGACCGGTAATGCAGTGTGTGCCTTTCTTTCTGTCCTTGGATTCCTCCGTGTCTCTGTCCGTACGAGTTCTTTTTATTCTGTGCTTGTCTCTCTCTTGTGCTTCTTCTGCTCTAATGCTGAATTTCTTTTGTGATCTATTTTGTTTAAACACCCTATTGGTCTGGGGTAAGTGGAAGTTAAATTACAAGAGATGCTTGGCACAATCTCCTTCAGGCATTTATCCACACAGACTATAATCCACATGCTTATTAAAACACACGTAATGACACATCATACTATATCAATTGGCCGATTTAACCGTGACATCGCTGCTTCAAATGAGCTCTTTTCAAAGATATGAGTTACTATAAGCCTATTAGAGAAGCTCCAGTACACCAGCTCAGAATCCACTCGAGGCGATTTTCTGTAAGTAAAGTGTGTAATGTATGTTTTGTGGTAACTTGGATGTGTGGATTTACAGGTACACTTTCTAGGTAGTCCCAAGGGAAGTGGTTTAACGCGCGGTGTGATATCTTCCTCCTCTCCTGCATGTTCCTCAGGATATATTCGGGCCTCTGGTTGTTGTTTGGCTGGTTTGTGCGTGTGCTGCATGGTGGAAGAGAGCTGCTCTCAGTACATGGGTCTGTGTGTGTGATTCTGCAATGTGAAAAAATATATATCCATTATTTCGGAGGCTACGTGTTTGCCATCTTTTCCCGTTCTCATTTCTTTGCCTGCCCTACATCAGTGTTTGTTTGCCGATGTCTATTTGGGGGTCTTAATTAACCCAGACATGATTTGGACTGGCAGCACGACATGAATAGAAAGAGGTGTAAAACTAAATTGGGTAGAAGAGACTATTGATGAGAGGAAGAGCAAGCGACTTAGGGAAGGGTGAGAGAACATGGAGTTGTCTGCGGGGGAGTTGCCACTGAGAAATGATTTGTGCGTTTTCTTTTGTTACTTGAAGAATCTGTAATTGTCCAATTAAACAAACTGAGAGCAAGAAGTGCATGTGATGAAGGCACTGAGAAACGTATATTTTGAATTATGTGTGAGCGTGGTGTGTGATTCTGTGTTTGGGAAGCAGGGAATTATCTCCATTTTGCTGAAAAAGCCAATCTGTCTCTGAGCATGCTGCTGAAGTTGCAGTATACTGCAGGTGCGGCATGCAGAGAGGCACGTTCCACTTCTTCTGCGTGTGTATTTTGTTTGTGTGTGGTGGTGGGAGAAGGTGGGGGAAGGCTCTCTTGGCTGTGTGTGTGTGTGTGTGTGTGTGTGTGTGTGTGTGTGTGTGTGTGTGTGTGTGTGTGTGTGTGTGTGTGTGTGTGTGTGTTGCAGAGCTTACTTGGGTTTTGTACGATTATGCTGATGGCTCAACAAACTTTTTTCTTTGCGGTGTAATAAAATGCTGTGTATATCTTAGTGCAAAGACAGGAGAGTGCAGTTCTTCCTGTTATATACGTGCGTTGCATTTGCTATTCGTGCTTTGATGAATGGGATGAGTGTGGCTCAGGTGGTGAATGGCCCTCGGCCAATCGGAGGGTCAGCGGTTCGATCCCCAGCCAATGCAGTCACCATGTTCTGATAAGCTAGGGCAATATACTATACCCCCAAATACAGTGGTGCAGTGATGACATTTTTGTAAATTGACTCGGAAGTTAGGATTGCACGGGCGTCCTCGACAAAATGCAATAGGTTTTTTTCATTGGCTTTTGCTAAATAGCAGAAAATTAGCACACATGTTTATGATACTTACAAGTTTTATTCAGCAGGATAATCTCCACATATTAAAACCACTTTTGATTTTTGAAGCAGATGTGCAATCGGCAGAAGTAAAAAGCTAACGTTAGGATACAAATGATCTACATCACGGGTGCATGGCTGCGCGTCACCACAGCTAAGCTAACGGCGGATAATGTTTGGTGTGATGACGTTTAGTAGTTGAGTTTGTACGGAGCCTCCTAGGGGACACGGAGAAGAAAAACAAAATTATTTGAAAAAAATTAAAATAATGTTTTTCGAGATATCGCAATACTTTTCATTTAGCTCACTGTACTTCCTGGTCAGTTCGGCTGCTACGGCAACACAGAAACCACAACAATGGAGCGGTTCATCGATTTTACTTTGAGCTTGGCCTTAAATATAAAGATATAACATCAGTGCTTGGCAATAGGCACGGGTTTCACACATAGACTGTATATATAAAGGGTTTCACATAAGTGAAGACACCTCAAGAGAACACCTCAGAGCGAGGGGACATGCACGTCCTCTGAGCTGAGTTATTGACAGATTTGAATTTCGCGGATCAATAACTCATGAACATAACGTTGTAAAAATACAAACAACATGACTTTACAATCATAGCAAGATAGACAACGAGCTACAGAGTCGTTTTTATCAGAACAGTTCGATACGCTCCGTCATCCGAGCTAAACATCAATAATTGGTCACAATCTGCAGCTTAAGGAAGGAGAGGAGTGCTTAGGGACCGTCAACAAACTGCAACAGGGTTTTGCGAGATCTCGCAAAACTTTTTTTCTTTTTTTTTTCGTTCAAAACCTTTTTTTTATCTTCTCTATGTCCCCTAGGGGGCTCCGTAAATTTGACAGCGCTGTTTTACGAAAACTTGAAAATCTCTTCAGCTTGTGTTAACCACAGATGTTATTTCAGGCTTTTAACCGAAAACATGTTCAATACACCGTTGACCTCTATACAAGGAAACCTGAAGGAGTAAAATGCTAAGTCATTTCCTGGTTTTCAGGCTCCACTCCATTGCTCCCGCAGGCCTGTCTGCGGTATTGCACTACATTATACTGCACCAATTTGATGACTTTGACTGTGTCGCCTGGAATTATCCTCGAAGGAATGGCTCTCCATTGACGTTTCTGAAACACATTAGCATAGCTGTCGATTTTACAATTTGAACATAAACACATTATGAATAAAGAAAGACAACTCTGAGCAGAAAAATGTCCAGTTAGTCCTGAGATCATGAAAAAACATTCACTCGGCTGTGCTGCAGTGCAGGAGCTCGACTGACCCAGTATGAGGAAATGGAGACAGGAGGAGAGGAGGTGGAGGGAGAGGAAGTGGAGGGAGAGGAGGAGGAGGGAGAAAAGGGGTTGCAGAGGGAGAGCTTAAGAGAGAAAGGGTAATTCTCAACCCTCTGCTACTTCTGCTGCCGTGTGCTGTACGGTTCGGCATTGTTTGCCTCGTGAATTGTTCCGGTCCCTGGAGATTGTGGCCCTCTCTCCTGTCGAAAGAAATACTGCAAGTTTGGGAGAAGTTGCAGTCGTTTGTGTGGCTCAGCACTGAGCTACAGTCTTACCTCCCGTTTGGGGAAAAAAAGGTGTGCAATCTGTGTCGTTATCACTCACTTCAAGGAAGGGGAGGGGAGGAGGAGGAGGAGGAGTGGCATGATATCTTAACATTTAATTTGGAGCATAGTGTCCCTGCTGGTGTTCTGAATACATCACGTGTGTCTTTGTTTGGGGCCTACTTTGTGCTTTATGACCAGCAGTGCATTTTCTCAGCCCTCTTTTTCTTGTTCTCCTGTTTCCTCTTCTATCCCACTGATTATTTTTTCATAAATGAGATGACATTTTGCAGATCATCTGCATCTAGCCCTGACTCAAACTCTTATGTGGTTACATAATCTTTCGCGATTCCCTTTTTTAAGCCTTCCCTCTTTTCCATCCACTGTACAGCCCCTCTCCATCTGTCCGTCTATGCATCCTCTTTTATTCCATCCAAGGTGTTGAGTCTCTGCTGTTAAAAGGCTACTATTTGTCGTATCACTGTCAGACAACTGCATCAAATCTCAGCATATTGACTGGTTACACTTAATGCTTCACGGTTTTTAGAGGCAAGCTTCAATTTTCCAACTCCTTTTGATAATTTTCTCTTTATAATTTCAACAGTACGGTTTGCTGCATGCCTGTTTTTTTAACCTTCCCTCTTTTTTACAATTTAACTTTTTTTGTTCCATCCAGCAGCCAGTTCTGCTTTCCCTCCCTACAATTACCCATCCATGTATCTCTTTTTAAAGACGACATGTTATGCTCATTTCCAGGTTCATATTTGTATGTAGTGTCTCTACTGTGACATGTCTCCATGCTTTAATGTTCAAAAAGCTCTTTATTTTTCTCATACTGCCTGTGCTGCAGCACCTCTTTTCACCCTCTGTCTGAAACCAGAGCCCAGTCTGCTCTGATTGGTTAGCTGGCCGGCTCTGTTGTGATTGGTCAACCCTTTAGAGATGTCCCGTACCTTAGCATACCAGGTACAACCAAGCCCCAAGGAAGTGCGCCGGAGGAAAACATTCGTAGTGTCCAAACGGCGGTACTACAATTTCCGTATCAGTCCGTGACGTCACTGGGCCCAGAACGACTTTTCCCCATTGACTAACATCGGGAAAGAGACGTCTGTAAATCAGCGGATACTTTTTTTTAAACTAAATAAACTACCCAGTATGAACTATTTTATAGCCCTTATTAGAATAATTAGGTTGTTAAAGTTGTAAAATGCACTAAAAGCCAAATCTAGATTTATTTCCTCTCTCCGTTCATTCTAGTGAGCCGAGAGTGGGAGCTCGGGGGGCGGGGCTTAAGGGGTGCATGCTCTGTGAGCAGAGCACAAATACGGGTTCTTCTGCTCTGACAGCCAGGCATGATGGGTAATCTGTGACGTTTCGCTCTCTCAAAAGTTGGGCCATTTTGTCCTCATGCGCCAATGAGCAACGAGACCCCGCCTCCGACGCTGTATCCAGTTCTTATTATACATCCATGGGTACAACGTGTTGGTGCGCTAGCGGCTAGCCATTAGAAGTGCAAGTGTTACAAAAATAATGTCAATATGTTCAGGAAATAAACAAAGGAATCCAATGGAGGTGTTTCAGGTAGGGCTTATTCTTTCTTCCATTCCCTTTTCTGCATTACTTTTTTTTTTAAATCCGTCTTCTTTACACTTTTCCTCCATTACTGTATTCTGCCCTGATCCCTTTCCGTACATCTAGCCATGTATCTCTTTTTAAGACACACAAAACAGCCCAATGTTGACCTCCCTGTTGACCTTGCTGCTAGTGTTGTGCTCGGTGATATTCCTCTGACTCCAGTTGACTTCAGTCATGTATTCTGTGCTTTCCCCTGGATGACATGCTGCAACTACTTTTGCAGCTAGTCTCTGTCAAGTATATATTTATGTGTGTGTGTGTGTGTGTGTGTGTGTGTGTGTGTGTGTGTGTGTGTGTGTGTGTGTGTGTGTGTGTGTATAGACAGGCATGCATGCTGGTGTGGTACAGCCGCTGTCAGGCAGCGAGGGCAGCGGCTGGCAGCTGAGTATGAGTGAAGCTGAAAACCCTTGAGGAAACACAACTATACAGAGAAGAACAGAGACCCCTGCAGTGTGTGTGTGTGTGTGTGTGTGTGTGTGTGTGTGTGTGTGTGTGTGTGTGTGTGTGTGTGTGTGTGTGTGTGTGTGTGTGTGTGTGTGTGTGTGTGTGNGTGTTCTATTTAATTTTTATATCTTATTAATATGGTTATTACTATTAATGAGATCGGCGCGTCCTTTTTTACGAGAAGCACCCTGATATAGACAGAAGTCCTCATTAATAGTAATAACCATATTAATAAGATATAAAAATTAAATAGAACACTGAACTGTAAATGCGTTGCAGTATCTCTGTTCATAACACGTGATAGTTCTGAGTGACTCCCCTCACTTCCTGCACCGAAGCGAGTGCATGCAGCAAACTGCAGTTCGTTTTATATGTATTTTTCTCTCTTTCGATCGTTTCCTACAAACTTTATGTGCACGGCCTCCGGGTGTTTGTACATCCTATCCAAGGGGTAAAAGAGACAGAAAGAAACCCCCCCTCC
>NW_011346531.1:0-5496 GCF_000735185.1 Notothenia coriiceps | reverse complement strand
CCCCCCAGTCAGGGAGACGTCCAGCTCCCGTTTGTCTTTCACATCATGGTAACTCCATAAATAGGGGTTTTAGTGACAGATGTATTTTAGGATGTGTTGTATGTTCTATTCCCCGGCGCCCCTCTCGTTTCCTCTTTTGCTCTTTCTTGGGCATATAGAGATATTTATATATTATAAAAATAACGGCTGTTGACATTGCTGGCTACTCTGAAAAAAAGGCACTTCATTGAAATATCTGAGAATGGCCTCTCCTCCAAAGTGATTTGAGGGGGGGATACTTTGTTGTAATATAATATTTATTTTATATCATGCTGCTTTTTCAAGTTTGTTTTTTCGATATTGGGTGATTTTTGTTTTCGAGGGCGGCAAAGTGAATGATTTTGTGTTTTTCTTTTTTCTCTCTCCATGTGGCTAGAGACGTTAAAACCGGTAAGATTTTTCCAAGACTTCGAGGTAATCCGGCTTGGTTTGAAGTTTGGCCCTTAACTCGAGGTAATCGCTTTGGGACGGATCTGGGTAGAGGGCTTTCCCCGTCGTGAAAAGCAATGTCTCCTTCAGCCGTGCGTCCTGCTGCAAATCCGGGTACTGCATGCCTGGTGGGTGCGCATGCGCCACATGCATGTCCTTTAGTTTGGGTACTGTCCCATACAAACAGTCTACAAAGCCCACTGTTGGTGTCGGCCTCTGACTGTCAATAACTGTGGGACAGAGCCCTCCGTTCTGGTGAAATCCTGCCATGTCAGCCGTGGCATGGTTCACTGTGACGATGGTGTTGAGCTGAGAGTTTGAGACGGCCAGGGTCCACTCTCTTTCTTTCTCTAACAAGGTTCTGTAGTTACTGTTGCTACTGCTGCCATTGTCTTTCCTATCTGAAAAATGTGCCCTGTCTTCCTCAGCTATTTCCCCCTCTCGAGGTTTATAGATGGGGTTGTTGCACATCTGAGTCACAGGGTGGGGGATGTAATCATAAACGTGACCATGGGCATGTGTGTGACCAGAGTGAGTGTGTGTGTGCGTGCTGGGTGTCGGTTTCTCCGGCGTGCAGGTGTTGCCAGAACAGCTCTGCCTCGGTGGGTCCTCGAAAATCCGGCACTGCATCTGGATCCCCGTCAGGTCGACCTCGGAGCGTTTCCGGAAGGGGAGCTTCTTCCTGCGACGGAGAACAAAGGCGTAAAGCCCGGCAGCCACGAACACAGCGGAGATGAAGAGTATGAGCAGGCTGAGGATTAGAACAGACAGCGGGACAGCTCCTCTCCCACCTGCCTCCCCCATTTCAGAGCTCCCCGTGGTGAGGTCGTTCCCTCCAGGCAGGGCAGGAGAGGGGCCTGAAGAGATCTTGAGCTCAGGACAGATGACCTCCACCTCCAGGGTACGCAGGTCCTTCCCGAAAGCATACTCAGGCGTCTTGCACATGACATCTCCAACCACGATGACGGAAGAGAGCTTCTCCAGCCACTGTTTGAGGGGGATGATTTCGCAGGAGCACTCCCAGGGGTTCTGATGGAGGTCAATCTGGACAATGGAGGTCAGATGCTCCAGAATGCCACGCACAGGCATGAAAAGGAAGTAGTTGTTGCGCAGGTTGAGACGTGCAAGGTTGGTGCCGGCGAAAGCGTCATTGGGGAGGGAACGCAGCAGGTTGTCATTGAGGAACACCAGCTGGAGGTTGGGCATCAGGGAGAAGGAGTTAGGTTGTATCTCACGTATGACGTTGTACTCAAAGTAAAGATATCTCAACATCTGAAGCCCCCGAAACATACCGGGGGCGAGTCTCTCTATGTCGTTCCCATTCAGGTATAAACTCTTCAAGTTGGGCAGGTTGATAAAGGCGCCCTCTTGGACGTAGGATATCCGATTATTTCCTAAATGCAGTAAATCCAAGCTTGAGAAGTTCCAGAAATCAGAACGGTAGATTTTCTGTATTAGGTTCCCGCTAAGATATAATTTCTTGGCATTGAGAGGCCGAGGCAGGAGCTCCGAGATGTTGTGGAGGCCTTTGTCTTTGCAGTTCACCGTTAGCCCCAGGTCATTGATGTGGAGGTTGCAAGTACATCCAGCTGGACAAATGATTGGAATGGGAGGCCTTGTTTGGTAGCCAGCAACAGGGGGCTGGTTGATGCCTGGGTAGATGCTACGAGGGGTTGGGGGGTTCTTTGTTGGCCGAGGTCGTTTGGTAGGCTTAACAGCTCTTTCCTTGTATTCCACAGAAGAGGCTGTGTTGTGAAAGGAGGAGAGCATGGAGGAAGGTTTAGTAGGCCATGTGTTCTCGTTGCTGAACGGGATCCGGGGAATTCCCAGCTTGGCCTCAATCTCTGCATCGGAGAACAGCGGGCAGAGCTCACTGCGCTTGATTTCCCGTAAGTCTTTCCCATGTAAGTGGAACGGGTTCTCACATGTGATCTCACCAACCAGAGCTGTGTAGGGGATTCTCTCCAGCCACGTTTTTAACTGGACAATCTCACACACACAGTTCCAGGGGTTCTCCTCCAGCTGGATTTCCATTAGGCTCCTCCCAACGTACTCCAGCATGCCTTTATACGGCAAAGTCTTTAGTCTGTTTCCCCTCAGGTCCAGATGTGTGAGCGACGCAGACCGGAAAAGATAATTCGGTAGCACAGGGATCAGATTGTCATTTAGTATGAGCACTCTTAATTTGTGAAGGTGCCTGAACGCACCACTTTCAATCCGTTTGATAACATTGTAGTCCGCCTGGAGGTACTCTAAACTCCCCAACCCCAGAAAAGTGTCATTCCGGAAAACCTCCAGTTTGTTTTCATGTAGGAACAGCCGTTTGAGTATTCCCAAACCATTGAACGCTCCTGCGTGGATGTCTTGCAAGGCATTGTTACCCAGATTAAGTGATATGGCATTGTTCAGATGGAGGAAGCTGTTGAAGTAAAGCTTCCTCATCGAGTTCCTCTGCAGATTGAGCTTGAAGGGCCGACTCCATATCTGTGAGATCTGGCTAACATTTGTAAATCCTTTGCTGTCACAGTGGACGTGGAAGATGCCCTCCTTGACCTCGCAGTAGCAAGGCTCGAAGCAGGGCTCGTCGATCTCCTCCGAGTCCTCCAGCATTGGCATCGGGGTGGTCCATCCTAAGGCTATGGTGCTCAGCAAGGTAACCCACAGCATCCTCGCTGACACCGAGGGGATGAAGCTTCGGCTCCAGGGACAGAGCCACTTCACAGCACTGCAGCAGAGAACAGAGGGGAGGGAGAGACAATGGATGGGAGGGAGGGGAATACGCGGAAGTAAACACACTCCAACAAAGTGAAGTTTGGGGTGAGAGGCGGACACACAGAGGAAGGAGAGACAGAGAGAACGCTGCATTAGTTTAGGGCTTTGAAATAATGATTAATAGAATGACATTTGCTATATTGCCTCAAACTAAACCAAGCTCTCCAAGATGGGTTATATGATACCCTGCAATGAAAACAAATCTTTATATCCAGACAGTTAACGTCAGTATATAGAGGGGTGGGGGTGCCATTTATTATACAGCAGACGTGCTGCTAAGGTCGCAATAAATCACCTCAGATGCTTATCGCCGTGAATAAGCGAAGGGAACAGCAGGTGGGTGAGGTTAGTGGTGAGGAGACACCGTCCCCCCGCTTTATTTATTACATAACAGGGGACCTCAATCCCTCTTTTGGTAAATGAGTCCAGGGAAGCGCGAGGGGAAATTAAAGTAGGTGCATCGAAGGTCTAACGCAGGAATAGGACGGGAGCGGAATAGGTGTCAGCTCGGGGACCATTAGTGGGACGAGATGGGGAGTGTCGAAGGACTTGCTGAACATCAATCTCGTTAAAATCCATCTCCACACATTGTATTTATACTGTGTATTCCCGTCTATACAGCTCATAGAAATGTCGTAAAATAATGTACACAGTAACACTGGGGCCTTCGAAAATGCAAGGTCTGAATCTATCAGTGTAAAAATGGTCACACGTGAAATCTAAGAAGAAATAGTCCAATAGGTCCAATGATTTTGTCGGCTGTAAGCTCACAGCGTTTTCTTAGTTCAAATGTAAAAATAAATAGGATAGCACTCGACTTATTCGTTTTAGTTGATCCTGACATTTGCCAAAAAATATAATCAATATAACTTCATTTGGCTTCTGATGCCAGTGGAGGATTATAGGGACAACGGCACAAGTGAAAAGCTGCTGCTCCGAGAGGCTCACGAGGATGTGTATTAGATCCAGTTGGCCTATAAATAAATAATAACACGTATAAAGAGAGGATACATTGAAAAACTGATTCTTATAAAAAAAGCAAGGTGAAACAGTTTGATTCAAAAAAGGTTGGCTGATTGTAGATGTGGTTAATGATCTCCATCGTGTAGGGGAAAGTCAGTCACACACACGCACAAAGACCGTTGAATACGTTTTCTGTTGCCTTTGACTTTTTATACAGCACTGTCCGTTCAAACAACGGTGCTGACAATCCAGAGACAGAGTAGAGTCGCTGTCCATGGTGCCTCAAACCAAAAGGGAAAAAGAGAAAAAGGAGGAAAAACGAAATGTGTTGTAATCCGAAAAAAAAGACGTGACACCAAAACGCGCCAAGGAGAGAAAAAAAAACATCCTTGACCACGATCTCCTCGCTGTAAAATCAGTTTGCAATGCCCACACCGTGCGTAATCCTCCAGGATATATTGAATCCCCTTCCATGATAGAGACCAACAACAAAAAAGCTCAGATGCAATGCCACAAAAAGTAATAACGATATTTCAAGCATTTAAAAATAATAATGTAAGCTATATAATATGCCCTTGGGGGGTGTAGCAAATCGGCTGTTATACCTACTTAGTTTAACGAGATTCCAACTTCACATAACCTCCTGCGATGTGTTCCCGGTGCGTCCCGCTGACCGTCCGATGCCGGGCTGCGAGGAAGAGAAGGAAGAAGAAAACGGGGGCCGTTAGAAAAACAGAGGGAGAGGTGGAAAGAGAGAGCATTGAGGAGGGAGAGAGTCATAGATGCGCATGTGAATGAGCCACGGGTTCAAAACCAAAGCACAGCCCTGTTACTTACATGAATTAAAAGTGATGTGAACACGAGCTATAAAGGAGATTCCAATCTGGTGTTTAAAGTAAGTTACTGAGAAACGATGATATCTCACGAGCTCCTGACATCAAACCTGCGGCTCTCATTAACTGACATTTCCCCAAAAATAACCTTGCTGTCATTTGAAGAGGGGCAGAGACACATGCCAAGCATAATGCAGTAGCCATTCGTCGTGACATTGGCAGGAACGCGGAGAATAAAAGAACAAACGGCTAATGATCAGTCCACTGGATCCCTGCGATCCGTTATCCTCGATATGTGGAGAGCGCTGTGTCCCTTTTTTGAAGTCCATGGCTATGCAGACACCAGCACAAGCATGAACACACACACACACACACACACACACACACACACACACACACACACACACACACACACACACACACACACACACACACACACACACACACACACACACACACA
>NW_011346530.1:33064-39848 GCF_000735185.1 Notothenia coriiceps | reverse complement strand
CACGTGAGACGTTGTTAATCCAGAACAGACAGACCGCTGTCAAGGATTTATTGACCGTTGTTAAGGACGCTCACATCTGCACAAAGAAGTCTGTTCGATTTAACTGTATACAATTTGGCCGAAAAGCAAACTGCATGCAGTTTGCTTTTCTAACTGACAAGACAAGAGCGACAAGAAAACAGCGGAGAAGTAACGGGCAGAAATCCTCCTTTTTACGCAACGGTCCAGACATAGACATCAAACGGCGACACATATTCAGTTGATATTACTTTGGCATTAGGGCAGGGATATCTAGATACTTTCCAAGGTTTGACATAATGAATTGTGCTACTTTTAAAGCAAGCAACAATGTTTTCAAATCTGTAATCAAAAAGCTCCTCAAAAACGCTATCGAAGCAGTTCCTGCCGTTGCTACGTTAGTTCAAACCTGGTTCAAACAGTAACAACAGACTATTTTTCTTAGCGGATGCATGTCAATTTAAATCAATACATACAACTATTTTTTAAATCAATAAAATCATTTTCTAAATCCATAAAAGCATTTCAATTAATATTGGGAGTCATGTCATTACTTTGTTGAGAATGTGGCCATGTAATAAGCGGGATAATGTGCAGCGACTTGTTCATTATGGGGAAAAGAACACCTTCAGGCCGATCTAGATCCCTCCGCTTCGCGTCGGGCTCCTGATCAGCCTGAAGGTGTTCTTTTCCCCATAATGACCGCATCACTGCACATTATCCCTTACATATGATTATATAGAGTCATTATTCATTTGCTTTAAAGCAGGAGGCGCAAACGCTTGCCTCGGGGAGGGAGAAAAAGAGCCACAGCGGAGAGAATAAACAGAAGGGCAACCATGGCAACCATGCAAGGGAAGTCTTTTCGCTGCTTTTGTGGCAGACTACAGCGCCACTTACTACAGCGTCTCCAGCGCTTTCGAGCGGCAATGGCCGGCCGTGGCCCAACCTCTCATTCCCCTGATAGGTGGAGGATTGACCAATAGCCGTTGCGCCACCGTCCTGATGTCAGGACAGTGTTCAAATCTGGACCAGTCTGTATCAGATCCGTTGCAGCCCCTTTTTTAGAGATTTGGGTATGGAGCAAAATAGAGAGGGTTGTGTTTTCTGACACTTGGTGAGTTCCCTGGAACACCGGGGACACATATTCATGTATAAAAGACGTACAAAAGTGCATTTTGCATGATAGGTCCCCTTTAAGTCAGTACACAAATATGTGCATGGCCTGATGTGTTTTTTTTATCTTGTCCCTTTATTTTTGAGCATGTAAATTATTTAAGGCAACTACAGTATGACTAAACAAAAAAGGAAAGAAAACGGATGTCAAAATGTTTTGGAAGTCAGTGGTGGAGGAATGTCTATACAGTAATTAAATTGAAGTAAAGTTAAATAAAACACTGTCACTGAATTACTCTTTAAGTGTCTGAAGTAAAAATGATTTTCATGCGCATGTTGGTTAAGGGGAAATACGACATAATGAAGAGTAAATACAATCTTTATGTTCTCAGTTACTAGAAACTGCAGCTGACATATAAAATGGTTAGTTAGAAAGTACAATACATCTGCTATTTCCACAATCAGATGGAGATAATTATTAGACAGTAAATTATTCTCAGGAACTGGAAAATGCTAGACAGCCTCCCTCAAATTAAGGAATGTACACAGCATGTAAAACAAAGTGTTTTCTCCAATGAAATATATGTATTTCTATAATGTATACTTAAGTGAAAGCATAGGGTTGAAGAACATTGATATTGATTTCCATGTGGGAGTTTTGCTTTTGTACTTTCCATCAGAATTGTCTTGTCAAACCAAACCTATTTTCATTGTAGTTGACCCTCCTGAATATGTGTTATGCTGGGAATAGAAAGTGAGGTTTTAAATATAAATAAATAAGAATATTGTTTTTCTGATTAACAGTACTGATCAAGTATTTCACAATAAAGCTGTAGATCTCTAAAATATGTTCCCCTGAAATAGTGTTTAAATGCTGCTTAGAAAATAATTCCTTGAGTAAAATTAGCATACAATTAACTCAATTGTACTTATATGCAGTACTTGAGTGCTGTTCAAAATAACCTTGATCTTATAATGATTGTTTTTCTTGAAATGTACGTAGTAATGATATTCACTTTGTAGTTTTAGTTCAGTTCTTCGAAACCCTTTCCGATGTTTGTAGCAGCGCAGTAAAGTGTTCTACTTATTAGCATACTGTATGGTGTCAGTGGAAAACAGTGGACAGTCACTGTAATTTAAAAAACCTCTTTTCCCAAATGATTTCACCACATACTGCTTAAGGCAGCTTAAAGAACTGATAAGATATCATTTAAGTTTTCTAAGGTCATACAGTTTGATCATTCACGCAGCACAAACTGAGGACAGATGTGATCAGGTCGTGTACTTTGGTCCAGTTTACTTCCAACCCGGAAAATTGGACTGAGAATATTCATGTCTGCTTCCTCCAGAGACTCTGTCTTTCATGACCGTCATACGACCCTTCCTGTAGCACACATGGGCAAACCGCCACACCATACTGTAAAAATGCTACCAGATGGCCTCCGTATCCTCTTACTGGCTGAGTCTGTGGTTATGGGTTAACTGAGAAACGCCCACTCGAGTATTTTCACTGTGATTGAAGCTGGTGCCGTTTGGGCACACACTAACAGCGCAACCAGCCTCAAATTCAATGACAAAATGATAAAAGGATCAAAAAAGCCCAAAGAAAAGGATAATTTTGCATTTGTTGCCCTGTATGTTCTTCAGAAAATATACAGAGTAAGCACTGGTTTGTAACTAATTACACTTGAGTCATTTATGTGATATTTTTTCTGAAGAGAAAAACTAGTGGCCCTAAATCTGCTTTTAGACATTTATAAAAATCTGTGTGTTAAAGCTCTAAAAAACGAATTCCCATGACAACAACATTTCCATTTATTTGAGTAAAGCCCTGCTCAAAACAGACACAAAATGTCTCATGTGAGGTAAAACAGATTCTTCCTTCTTTAAGAGA
Organism: Notothenia coriiceps; assembly: GCF_000735185.1. Taxonomy (NCBI): domain Eukaryota; kingdom Metazoa; phylum Chordata; class Actinopteri; order Perciformes; family Nototheniidae; genus Notothenia; species Notothenia coriiceps. Next base: position 36,820 of record NW_011346530.1, on the reverse strand, counting down.
AAACACTGTGTTCATGTAGAATCGTAAAATAGAAGAAACAAAGGTGTTAGAGGCTTATGTAATGCTAACAATAATAACAAACAGCCAGCCTGCCAATGTATTGTATTTTACTGATCACTCCCTACATATTTCATTTGAATCATGATGAAGCCGTTATTGAGATGCACAACTGTCTACTTCTGCGTTTCACAGAACGGGAGGTGATTTGCCACATTTCCAATAACTCACTTAGTGCTGGATTGTCAGACATGTCAGAATAAACAAAACAAATCGGGCCTAATTGTATCTAAAATTAGATAACAGCAAGACAGGAGGGTTTGTAACAGCGAGGGAGGCAGGATGAAAGAGCAAATCAAGTCAAGATCATTGAGAGGTGAGAAACAAAGCTCTGCCAAGCTTTACTGTTGTGGGAAGAGAAAAAAGCTCCTCACCCCAAGGTTACTATCAGCCAGGCTATGTGCAGCAAATGAAATACTCAAGGAAGACATAAGTCTCATTAAGGCCCATAAAGGACATCCCTAATAAAATCCTCAGCCTGACATGCAAGAGCTCTCCAGTGATGGCTGATTAATTGCTGGTGCAAATGAAAGCATGAGAGATAGCCGCGGCTCTGAGGCTGTAATTTATCCTCTCCTGTCCTGTCGTGTCCTCGCTGCCTGGGGAGATCGCCCAGGAAGACAGGAGACGGAGAGTGGGTGGCTCAGAGATGGGAGTGGGGTATCATCTTCATATCATGTGGGGGAAAACATGTTTAGGTGGCCGGTGCGATCATTTGTTTAGATTGTTTCTGTTATAACAAGCTGTATGTGCTGACATCTGTGTCTCGATGGGGGGAGAGAAATTGCAGGTCAGACTGATAATGATGACATGGTCTGTGTGAAGAAATATGGTGGCGGCTGAAGATGACCCAAAATATATTCTGGGCAGTCATACATCAATTCTGCCAAGAAAAAACTATGTTTTTTTTTCTGACAGCGCACTCTGTAATCCATCAACAATATAGTCTTACTGATTCTGAGTCAGGATATTTATTTCATCATTTCATCAATGGCTTTTGTCAGATCTGTGTTTATGATTAATAGAGTCGCTTCTAATGCCAGGAGAGCATACTTGTCAAACATATGGCTAATGAGTGAGTAATTACCTCCATAAAATGCTTTGATGCTTTGCCTTTAATCATATCCGATTCAGATTAAAGTGGATTAATCAACGGTTAAGGGATGCTTTGAAAATCGCCGGTGATGTAACCTCGTCTGCAGCCGAGGTTATAAGACAGACATAGGGGTCCAAGGACAATCTGGGCCAGGATAATGCCCAGCTGAGGCCGGACTCACACCTGCCCTCTAACTGTAATAAGTGACTGTGGCGCATCAAGAGGAATGAGAGAGGAAACAAAGGAATGAAAAAACAAGGACATCCCTGCATGGGCACAGCAGCTACTTTTACAGGAACTAGAGATCCCACTGTTCTGGTAGTACTTTATCATGTAGCTGCCATCATTTGCTTAGAATAACCTTCTTAAATTCACAATCCAAGAATAAGAAAAAAGGTGTTGTTTTTAGTTAAAAAAAAGAGGAAATATTTGGCAGTTCTTAACTGTTACTATTGAGATTTTTGTTTCATGTGTTAAAAGCTGGTAACAGCTTTCATAGTTTTTTTTTTTAATTCAATTGGCAGGATGTGATTTCTACTAATTGGTTTATCCTTACTGTTATAGTCATTGTTGGAATGACAAATGTAAAAAGCTTAATCTGAATTCCGCCTCAAAGTATGGGGCTTTAGCACTTGGATATATATCCAAAATCTTTTAACCAAATTCAAGTCTTTATAACACCATTCCATTCAGTCTGTCAATACTGCCCAACTTAACGCTTTATCCTAACCTGTCTGTGGCTCTCAGCCACAAGCCCATCTGTTCCTACTTAAAATGTAAATCTTAAATGAAACGGATCACCAATATGTTGTTCCATTTGTAAATTGTTAACTTGTTGGAGGCTATTTTCAACTTCTTTTAATCACATCAAAAAGTATTAAAAAAAAGGTGAAAACCACTGTGAACATACCCAAAACTGCCATGTTGCCACGGAAACAATTACGTTTCTGAGATTGGCAAACAGAATTATATATTTGATGCAAAAAATATATTTTAGCCTGCTCAGGATCCTTGGTATAAACAGAGAAAATAAAAGTGTAGCTAAATACTAAGACACAATATGACTAAGATCTAATCAAATATAACAAGATCATATTTAACCTTTGGTTTTACTTGATTAACATACAGTATATAGAATTTTTTATTTATTGGGATAAACCCCTTGAGATGCACCATCTCGTTTTCAAGGGGTCCCGACAATAGCAAAAACTTACAGACATACATAAACAAAAAGGCAAAATGCAAAACATGACACACAAGACAAACCACATACAGTCTGTTCAAGTTCAGTCAAGCAATGCATACAATCATTACAATCTGACTCCTCCTATCTCTCTTTTGTTGACTATTAAAGAAGAACACAATCCTACATCACTGTTTTTGTGTACATTTTAATCTACAATAGTGCCTATAAATAAAGTTTCCAAATAAAAATAAAAGAAGTGGTAGCCACAACTACGTAAATAAGGCCTAGATATTTGCTTAACTTAAGTTTGAAGAATAGTCAGTTGACTCGGCCTGTTCTAGTGTAGACAGCTAAGCTTTAGCCGAAGCCATTTGGACAGACAGCAGCAGAATGACAGCGCTGTCCGGATCTTCAGTCTAACAAGCTGCTTGGAGCTGATCGAATGAATGAAGAATTTAACTGAAACTACGACAAAAAAAGGCCAAAGAAACATCCCCTAAACACAATTGGCAGTTTAAGTGACACTTAACACAACAGCATGGAAGCGATAGCTTAATAACGGGAAACAGAAGCATCAAACGACTGCGGCTGTTGGGACGGGTGACGGCTCGCTGCCAGACTCATTGTCACTGTCTGCTGGTGGTGCGTATGCTGCAGCTCCAACAGATGATATATCATGTGAACCATCATACAGCTGGCTAGAGTGATGATGATTTAAAAGGCCTGGTGAGAGGAGACAGCACGTCTGAAAGCCTTGTTTCACTGTGTCCGCAGTCTGATGTGACGCATCCCAGAGTCACCTTCAAACGCAGCTCCTCTTGAAGGCTTGATGGGTCTCATAAATACCAGTTGTAATTATGATCCACAAGCAAACAAATCTCCATTTTGCAGGCCATTCTGACGAGAGATAGGGTAAACCAACTATTCTTTTTGCATATCTTGTCTGACTGATATGTCATTGTGACGGTTTAATACTCCATAATTATGCCATTGTGGATGCCTGATGGCGTGTCTGGTCCATGTTGGCAATACGCGGCCACGGTGTGAAGAGTGAGATGTTTTGCCGCAAATTGCGTCAGCGTTGATGACATAAGAGGTGATGAATATTCCGAGGTGACCTACTCAACACAAAGAGCGATGGCCGCAGACAAAAACAAACATGCAGTTAGTTTGTCTGCTTGAGCGTCTAGGGAAGTATTAAACATCATTACGCATGTCACCCATCACACTAACAGCTTGTTTTCTACTAATACACAATTTCAAACTTTAGGCGGTGCATAAGCACGAAGTGACAGCATTTTCCTAATAATGTTGCTTACATTTACAATATCTTTTGACTGACGGGAGCATCCCTGAAGGCCCAGGCAACTGTCATTCAACACTTCCTCAGCCATGGGCTCTTTTTTTTTTTTTTTTT
>NW_011346530.1:29459-30744 GCF_000735185.1 Notothenia coriiceps | reverse complement strand
CAGATTTCCTTTTTTTCCAGTTTCTCTTTGGCCGTGATCTACGGAGGTAGTTTATTAACATTGAAGACGTGGATTGGCCTTGAGATGCATCTTACCAGCGCTAACAAGAAGCATTAAGGGTTTTCCCAGCTTAGGGACACAGAGATCTGCTCTCATTTTGGTTGGGTCTCACAGAAGAATGCCAAATTATTCGAATTACACTCCACAAAAGGCTGCATCAGAACGTAAAAGGAGAGTGGCCGTCAAGACGCCAGAATCTAAATTCACTTAGGCTTGTGATCAAAGTGAAGGCTCCAGCATTCACACGTTGAATGATCTGATACAGTTATCGGTGACGGAGTAATGCAAACAGAGACAATCTGACAAACATAAATGTTTTATCAACAATAAAATAATCTATGGCGAGCAGTAAGTGGAATGAACGATGCTGCCGATGGGAAAAGAAAGGCTAGTTGCCTAGCGCCGAGGGCGCGGGGTGTAAACGTAGCTATAGGTCGCGTCCAAATAAATGCCCAGAGATAATTTTGTGCATCGTTTAGAGGGCCCCCGCCACGAGTTCTGGAACTAGACTCCTGTCTAGTGCTGGGCTCTCATAACACAATTCATATCTTGCCTTCCCAGTATCAATTAGTTGAAATTCAAAATCGGGCGATGGTGGAGGATAGGCCGGGGGGGTCTTCACAAAATGATGATCATCCCATTGGAGCCATACAGCAAGAACTAAGGATGACCGTCTTCTGATAGAGTGTACCAGAAATGATGACATAACGTTCCCATTTGGCATCAAAATTGGTCAGTAGTAGCCGGGTGAAATTTACTTTTTTCCGCAACTTAAAATGGCTGTGCCCCTTGTCCTTTAGGTTAAATTGTGAATGTAAACATTTGTCCAAATCCACGGGTTTCAGCTTCCGCTGATCAGATTTACAGTAGATTTGTCTCTTTTATAAACATTATATCCGGCCTTCAGCGCCTTTTTAAGATGTGTCATAATCTTGGCTGGCGTTTCACCGAGCATTCAATCCACCGATAGTGTTCAAGAGAGTATCCTGATCCGCCTGTCCACCCACCAGTCCCTGTAGCCATTTACATTAGCCATGACACCACGTCACAGCATCGAACGTGTAAAGAAACAGCCCATAGAACATCCACAACAAAAAATGGAGAGGGAGAAGACAGCTGCTACATTAAAGATGATAAAACAGAATGTAAATGACAACAGCCTGCCTCAAACAAATGGAAACCTATAGCCCCATCAAAATAAATGCCCACCCTCTTCCCCTCCATA
>NW_011346530.1:0-29438 GCF_000735185.1 Notothenia coriiceps | reverse complement strand
TCCATGCCCTAGCCCCCCTCCCTCCCCACCCCTGAGCTCCATCTGCCAATGAAATTGGCAATAACTTCCCTACCTGAATCATCTCTCCTTCTTCAAGGTGTCTCAATACTCACATCATGCAGATACAACCTCCTTAGTAAGTGTAACAATTGTGAACAGCAAATGTTAACAAGAACATTGCAAAAGTGCAAGAACATCCCGGGTATAGAGTGTAAATACAAAAATGAAAACAATTAAATTAAATTAAAATATATGTAAACATGTCACATCGTGTGCTGTCATGGCCGAGCAACGTTAGTTATAAAAGAAATTACGTCCCAACAGAACGACGGCTGTAAAGTGCCCAGAAACAATTGTGAACAGCACGAGTTAACAAGGACATTCGAAAAACTGCAAAAAACACCCCGGGTATATAATGTAAATACAAAAATGTAATCGTACAAAAAATAAATGTAGACCACATGTCGCATTGTGCGCTGTCATGGCTAGGTAACGTTAGATTATACAATCAATTGTGTCCAAACATAACGGTTGTAACGTACCCAGTCCACCATCAATGCAGCGCTAGCGTGGTTTAGCCTAGCCTAGCTCAGCCACCACTAGCCTAGCACAACATCAGTGGTTAGTTAGCCGGCTCGCGTTCATAGCCAGCTGCAAAGGCTACAGCCTTCAGGGGCGAGGGGAACCTTTTCTTAGCCCCGCTTCCAAGTGTGATCTGCAGGCGAGCAGGGAACAGAAGAGCCGGTCTGAGGACTAGGTTGTACAGCTTTGACATGATGTCTCGGTATTTCGCCCGCTGTTCGAGAACCTCCTGTGTGAAGTCTTCGTAGATCTGCACTGATGTCCCACGGTAGCGGAGATCCCCTCGTCTCTTGCGGTCCTCCCGGACAATCAGGTCCTTGACTTTGTAGCGATGCAGCCGCAATATCGCAGGTCGCGGTCTCGCCCCTGGCTGCGGCCTAGCAGCCGGCGCTCTGTGTGCAGGTCCAGCTCGGGAGGGGATTGGAGAGTTTCATTGCCTAGCAGCTCGACCAAAAGTTCAGAAAAGAAGGTTGTAGGCCGGGGTCCCTCAATAGACTCAGGAAGTCCAATGATTCTAATGTTATTTCTTCGGCTCCGACCTTCCAGATCTGCGGTCTTCGCAGCCAGCTTAGCATTGCTATCTGCTAATACCGCACACTTCTCCTCGAGTATACGGAGTCGCTGATCTTGCAGATTGGCATTGGTCTCAAGAGAGTCTATTTGTTCCCCATGTTCTGCTACTGTGGTCTGCGTTTGGTTCAGCTTCGCCTCCAGTACCGCAAAGGCAGCTTTGAAGTCAGCTGAAATGCTAGCTCTGTGCTCCCTCTGTGCTAGCTCTGAGCTAGCTCTGTGCTCTTCAAGCAGGCTAATTATGCTAGCCATGTCTGAGACAGCAGTTTCGGTCTTTTTTGCATGTTTCGTCTCCGTTTTCAATGCAGATTTCGGCATCACATCGGCTTTTTCTGATCTATATTCCAAATTATGTTCACACAATACGGGTTTAACTCAACTTCGGTGGTTTTAAATTAAATGTAGAAAGTAAAGTCGTGGGAGAACGAGACAACGCAGCCCTCACATGTTCGTCCAACCGGAAGTCTCAGCCATGGGCTCTTTGTGTCGACCATGAAAGTTCCCTCTGCTCTCTTTCTATCTACCTGTGCTACTAATCAACTTAAAGATGGATTTGCGGGATGGATGTTTGTAGAATGTATAAAGGACTTTAATGCTGCTCTTTACACTTTTTCTTTGTTAACTTTCCTGCTGTTTCTGACACAGAAATGCGCAACATTCCCTCTCCAGATACTGAATAAAAGGCCGAAATGACCTTTATCCCATATTTGACATGTAACTTTGCCTTCTCTTTGCCAAGTTCTGATACAACTTATTGTAATTTTTATGTAATTCCGGTCTACTGCGTAACTATAAAAAACAGCAATTGTATATCCATCAGTCCTCCACTCTCTGTACCCTAAATGAGGTTTTTCTTCATCAAGCATTAGTTTGACATTTCAGGAAATGTTTTCTGGGAGTTAGTGGAGAAAACAATACCACTATCGGTCCTTTAAATAAACTAAACGATTACCTTAGCGTAGCACAAAGACAGGAAACAACAGGGAAACAGCTAGCTTGGGTCCTACCAAAAGTAAACTAAATAAATAATAACCACGCCTCTAAGGCTCAGTTATTAACACAATCAATATATTTAGTTTACTCTCGAGACAAGCAAGGAAACTGTTGGGATTGGAGAAGAAGAAAGTGACTAATCTCCTCATCGCTGGGTAAAGTCTGATACTTCTAAACTCTGGTTTTTGCACTGATTAAAGAAGTACAAAGGAATATGACACATACAGTAACAACAAAATAATGATAGATATTCTCATCATTGATCATAACAATTATTGAGTCTTGCTTTCAGTCTTTATGCTCAACCAAGCTAATACTCCACTGACTGTAGCTTAATTTAAAGGAGGCCAGAAATTAAAGTGCTATCTTCTTATCAAACTTTGAGCAGCAAGAAAGCAAAAAGTCATTGTTTTCTTATCCTAACTAAAAATAAAAAGGACATGACTTGACATAATGCTTGGCGTCAAAGACTAAACTAAATAAAAGATGAGGTCTGCTGAATGAGAGTTGGATTCCTTTTTGATTGACAAGAAAATACTGTATGTATCTTGTATTAAGCGTACAGTTATAACCGTGATTGAGGCACAGCAAGATGCTGCTAAATTCCTTTTTCTACACATCGGTCCCTTAACACACATTCCAACCTTGAGACTGGACAAAGGGGACAAAAAGCTGCAGCTCAGCCATACACATATGTAGCGGGGATGCGAGATCTGTGTAAATGAAAGCCTCACGTAATACCTTGGACTGAAGTGCAACCTTGACTGAAGTCACTGAAAATACATCTATTGAAACACATCTTTGTTCGGTTCTACATTAGTCTTGCACACTAGGACAAATAAAGAGTGGACACATACAATTTTACTACAAGTACGGAATTTAAACCCAGCATAATTTAATACAAAATATAAAAAAGACACTTTAGGCACGTTAGTAGGATAGTAGCCTCAACCACATCCACATTCTTCCTCTTTATAAATCAAAAGCAATAATAAACTATCCTATATCTCTCATGCAATGGCATGACATTTCTTAGTATCGGATATTTGGATAAAGCAATATTAGATTTGAGTTGTTCCTTTTCCTTCTAGAAATCATGACTAAAACAACCACAACACCAACCAAAGACGTAGGTAAAGGCAGAGAGGATCAGGAAATAATTATGAAGATGAATCCTCAATTATAAACAAAGTACATCAAGAGAGAGAACATCACACAGTAACACAAACTGTGTTACAAACAACTTCCACCTGAAAATACATGCGGCACTAGAGGTGATAGATAATTAGGTGTTTATGAATCTTAAAGTTGAGGAAATGTGATAATTGTCAAAGATATCACTATGCCTTCTCGCCACTTAAAATGTGAAAGCATGACCAGGGAGGAGCTAGCTCTTAGAAACCTTAAAAATAATACAATAAAATAATATGTTATGACGATGTTTATACTAACTCACAAGGACTGTCCTCAAATCAAAACCATCAAAAATGTTAATTCCTACATGGTCATAACCTAAACCCTTTTTTATATCACACTACAAATCACATAACAGACATTATTTATTGGTTTATGTTTTCGAACACAGTAGTACAAAAGAGAAGACGAGGTCAGACTGAGAGAAAAGGCTCCTACTGTATGCCACGCCGTGTGTATCAATGGCTTTTAAGATCATCTTTTGTTACCTGCAAAAACTTTCTCAAGCTTCTATTGCTTCACCACAAGCAAGGCTGCTTTCTGATGATTCAAATAATTCCAGCCCCTCTCTTCAAATGAAACATTTTTGATGGATTATGCAGTGTCAACCTTCAGCGCACTGAACACATTTGAATAAATGTAGATTTGAGATTTACTGAAAGATGAGGCCAACATGTCAAAATGATACACAACTGCATGCAAATGCTCGCTGCTTTGAAGCTGTGGCATTTCAAAAATGTGCGGTGGATTTTTACAAACTTCCATGTAGCAAATATAAATTGTTTTTCCATGTTAATTTCTTTTATTCTGGTGGCTGTCACACTGCATATTGCATATTGTCATATTCCACCGACAGGAAGTAATAATAGTGATTTGTCTGAGATCTATTATGTTACCACAGACAAAGTTTCCATTTGCCATCATATTATTAGAAATTCAATGAGAAAAGCTTTAAATGTGAAGAGGTTCAGTTAAATTGGCCAGAACGTACAATATAAAAAGGCAGAGGGAATAAAACACCAATTTGTGCACAGAGAGAGAAACAATCAGCGCAGACCTCAGAAGATGTGACATTTGGGTACAAGTGACAAAAATGAAATCATGTACAACAACCCTATTACAAATGTATGCCATTTGACAACCCTTAAGTCTACTGATATTTGAAGCAGAATAATCCGCATTGTGCAGGTCCAGCCTATTTATTCATGCACAGATCGTGGTTCTTTCAGGCTTGGGAAATCAGCTTTTGCTTCAATATCGCTTTTGTCACACACATACTTCCCTGCCCTCACTAACTACACTATCTCCCTGCCTGTTCAAGCAAAACTTTATGCTAAGTAAATCATTTACATATCCCAAGCAGCCTATCTACATTTTCCAATAAAACCCTAAATTGATGGATGTCATCTTAGTGCTCACAGGCAATAGCTCCTGCTGCTTCCAAATAACAATATGTTTTGGTTTTATGAGGTCTAGACATGCTATTCTTTTTAATGACATCCCTAGGCCAGCGCTGTTTACATTTATTGATATCTGCTTTTAGAAAGAAGCCACTTTGTCTTCCTATACAGAGCTAAGTTTGACTTATGCTGACTAAACAATACTTTTCATTTGGAGAGTTGAGACCACAGAGTTTCGCTCACATATTTCTCAGATACTACATTTATTTAAAGACTTCATTTATTTTATAGTTGAAAACCAATAAAAGACAACTGTGAACCACTTTATGGTTTTGTTTTATTAGTTTTATTGAAAGTGCCGGATAACATCTGTTTCTGTATGTCCATTCCGAGTAAAATGTAATAACATGAGATCTATATATCTTTTAAATTTTTATTTGAAAGGCAATATTTTCTCTGAGACATGATGCAAACTTTAACCAGATGTTCAGTTTTATTTTGAACACGATAAATAATTGTATAATTGTTATATAATTAAATAATAATGAGCACAAATATAATGTCTGGTTTTATTTCCATTTTCAAACTCAATTCTTATTATGGACTGTTTCATAAGTTTTACTTGAAAGTGTCTACTTCCAAAACTGAAACTGTGTCTATGGCTGCATTAACTGACAATTCCAGTAATTATCCTGTTTACAACTCAGAAATAATGATACCGTTACTGAGCTGCTGCGCCTCAAGAAAATAAGAGTGCAAAATGTGTTTTGTGGCGTTTCCTCGCATGAAAATATAGCCCTTGCAAGTAAATGGTGCTTACATACATGCAACGTATACTACTGTAAATGGACTGACAGCTCTCACAATAGCAGGAGCTTTTTATGTAAACAAAATGACTGCTTACAAGAAAAATAACATCCATATAAGTTCTTAGCCAGAAATGACGGATTTTTCATATTAAAGTTCCCTCTTTCTCAGGAGCTGTCACACACCTTCTCCAAGTACCCGAGTGAGCAGAGCTGCCACTTTGTCATTCTGTCGGAGAACTGCACACATCTTATCTACTGTATTCGTACGAGTTTGTCGTAACAATTTTTTCCTGTTTGTGTATATGAAAACAATGGTTTGGCCTTCAGCGCTAAGTTAACAGTTATGTTGAAGCTGGATGTGAGGTTGGCATGGATTAATGTATTAACCTGACTGTGTCTGTTACCTTGTAAATAAAAAGGAAGATCATTTGTTAGAGTTGTACATTTGTTGAGTGTCAATGGGTGCGTACTCCCAAAAGAAGCCACAAAACTTCAGAGCAGTTTCCCGAGGCAGCATTAAAAATAGTACACTTTTGAGTATATTTATATATGCAAGTACAATGGCTCTTCTATTTTTTTCTTTCCAGGCACTGGTGGAACAAAGAACAGAGGACAGATGAAAGAATTAACTTGTGAAGTGGAAATCTGACAAGTGGAATCGGCTTATCTTGACAAATGAATAGCATTAATGAAGGTCTGCCACATCCATCTATGGTGAGTGCTTTTAGCACTAAAACTAGTTTGTACTATGTAAGTTGTACAATACTTTTAATAAGAAAGTTATATAAGGTGTTGAAAAGAAAAAGAAGCCAAAGGAAATAAACATCTACACATAATGATAAAGAAAAAATGTGCACTGTTTACTCCATTAAAGGCCCGAAGCTCATTAAAGGAGACTCAACAGAAACAAAAGAAACCAACCTTTAACACCCATATGAAAGCCAAATGGGAAGAAAGGAAGCAAACATAAACAAAATACACCTATACATATGAAAGTAAAAACAGTAAATACAAATAAATTAGTATAATGAATAAAACGTGTTAAGAGAAGATACACGGTTTGCAATTTAATTTGTTTGCAAAAGTTCTAATATCTGATTTTGCTTTAAAGACGAAAGGTGAACTACTTTAATATGTATCAAAATTGGCACCGCTTTACAATAAGACTACCCTTATAAAGGGTTTACGAATAGTTTGTAATTTATTTATTAATCAGGCTGTGAACACTTTATAAATCCTTAATAAGCTTTTATAAGACATGAGATAAACAGGGCAACTGTGACCGGTTGCTTGCCAAATAGTGAGCCCACATTTATCTGTACTGCTAAGCCTTATTAGAAATGGTAGTAACTCATTAATACATGGGAATGTGTTTTACACTTTACAATAAGGCTCCATTTTGACAACTATAAATGTTAGTAACTCGTAAATAAATGGTCATAAAGAGATGCCAAGAAACATCAAGATGGATGGGGGGAGAATCAGCTCAGTGAACAACAGATACCAAGGATGTTGGCTGATGAAGAAGACGAAGTAAGCTAGGTAGCCAATATAAGGCTTAGTCATCTTGCCAAATAGTGAGCCTGTGTTGATGTATGAAAACTGTTAGAACTGGTTTATAAATGGTTCTTGAGAATTAATAAAGGGTTTACAACCTAATTCATAACCTAATTAGAAACCCTTTATGAATACTTTATAAGGGTAGTCTTATTGTAAAGTGATACCCAAAAATCTAAGATTTACAAATAAATTACCAAAATATTTAATTGTTATATATTTAATTTGTTTTTGCTTTTGTTTGCTACGCTATATGAACTGGTATGGCGTTTGAAGTATTTGAAGTGTACAAAACGCAGCACTTACAGTTTACTTTTGTTAGTTTGATTTAATATTTTTGGACAAATACTTCCACAAAGTCCTTCTTAAATGACAACAAATATGGAATGAAACCACTAAAAAACAATTCTATACTGTAAATCCTATCCTGTTTTGGATAATACAATTTAGCAAATTCTGAAGTTGAAAAATATTAATTGTTAAAATATTTCAATATTTAGATTTTCATATAGCCTACTAAACAGAATACAATACATGTTATTTTGTAGCACTGTTTACAGTAAGTGAGAATAAGAAAAGAGCAATAACTTATGAAACACAAGTCATAAGATTTGCTTAGATAGAAACATCATGACATGTAATATTGATGAAAGGTTTATGTGTGAGGGCTGTAGTTGCCTTTTGTAAATTAATATAAAGACTCACAAATCCAAATGTTCAGTTGGCTTACTGTAGCACAAAGCAGGATTTGATTTGGTGTGCTCATTATTGAACTGCTGGCCAGTTGATTGTTTGGCAGCTTTACTTTGCTTGTTAGCTACAGGCCGACTGCTATTTGAGAGCTATGGATCGAGCCCATATTTCCTTCCAAATACATTTACCTGTCATCTCAGATGTAAACAATGTGACTTTGAGTTTCCCTCTTCCATTAGCTCTATTGCCTCCCATGTCTCTGCGCAGTGCAATGACTCAAGTATGAGAAGTAATCAATAGGCTTCTGGTTTGGCTGAATGAGTCTCAGTGCTTGGTTTGCACAGTCTTGATCAGCCTGACAATGACAGATTATGGCGCTGTATCTGAGTAATTAAGATGGGTCTATCGTCACGCTGGTGACTCAAGAGCATGATGCCCCCGAGGCATGCAGCACCAACCTGTCAGACAACAGCTCTCCTGTGTAAACAGCATCAACATTTTCTTATGCATCACCTTGAGAGGGGGTAGAAAGTCGTGCAGCATTAACTGTAAATTATTTTAAGATGATCAGTTTTTAAACATCATTGTAGATGCTCAATGAAGATGTAAAAAACACAATTATTTAAATCATAATGAATGCCATCAAAATGGTCTATATATTAATAACATATACCCAACCCTTTAGTGATAATCACTGTTTAACAGACTCAAATGAATAGGAAATACAAACATTCTCTTTCTTGCCAATAGTTAAAGAGAAGAACGTTGATACCACTCTGATGTTTCCAAACCATCACATTTAAACCATAACATAAAATGAAATGAACCAATAATGTTTTGGTTTTTTTCATATAAGAAAGATGTAGTTTAGCAAGTCCAATTTGCTATTTTACATGGAGTTATTTACCAAATTATTTCTTGGTTTCCAATGGTTGCTAAGCAACTGGTCCAAGCAACCTTGATTTTATTTTAGATTAAAGAAAGATTTTTTTATCTTTAGGAAGAGTAGTTGCTTACTGTTTCCAGTCTTAATGCTAACTTACTGTAAGCTCAAAGGCTCCTGGTAATTATTTAAAAATAGTGGTATAATTGTTATCATCTCGCTCTCATTAAGAAAGCATATCAAATTTCTTCAAATCTGCACATCTACCTGTACAGTAGCAGTAGCGCTGAGATAATTTGTAGATTAACCAATTAGTCAAACATCACCAACTATGTGGTAAAGGTTCTCTAATGCGAAGATATGCCTCTTTTATAATGTATAAATTGAATGTTTTTGGGTTGTAGGCGCTAGTAGGAAGATTTTGCATCCTCAATAATGAGACGGTTGAAAAAACGACAGTTTCTCTTTCCTTTTAGGCATATTTAATGTTCTTTTTTAATACTTATTTGTTCTTTCCAGCTGGCAACCCTGAGTGTGTTGTTCAAATACAATTAGAAGAACATTAGGGTGTAATGGAGGCACTGCTGAAAAGAAATCCAGGAAGTTGGAAGGACCTGGCTTTTCTACTGTTGTCCCCAAGTCTAGCTACATCCTGCTGTGTCAGGGAATAATATTTCATTCAGTCTGCATAAATGCATTTTTGCAAACCGCACTCCTACATAAAGGGAGGGACTGATTCCAGGGGATGCTGTTAGGAGAGTTAGCTGCCTGTCGCAATATCTCTGTATATAAGCAATAATTTGATTTGTTTCTACTCTTATCTCAGAATAAAGCACGGCATCAGCAGCACATTGTTTTTCTATTAGCAATGCAAGTTTTATTGATTAGTTTTCTCTTGGCACTCACTTGTGCATACTGCATAGTACCTTTACGTTAACTTGTGATTCTTTTCCAGGGGAGTAGCATTACTTCCTTGCTTACAGAGGAGTCTAGGTACACAGTGGGTTCTTTTATCAGTCTCAGATCTGCCCAAACAAGAGCTGCTCCTCTCCTGTTGTCTGAGATGCAAGGTGCAGCAACTGAGCTCTGCCAGAGAGACAAAAGCTGTCGCCGTCAGATTACAATAGAAGTAAATGGCCTGGCGCTATAACACAGTGCACATTGTGAATTTATTAATGTCTGATTGTTGCTAAAAATAGTAAACTATGTGATGATAAGGCTGGCCAAACAAAGTCCAACACTCTGCAGCTGGTGATTAAAGCACCCGAACCTTTCTCCTTCCAATTGAAGCAGTGGCTTAGCGGGAGCTCGATAACTGAAGGTATTGATCAGAGTCTCTCTCTCACAAAGTCCTTTCTCCTCCACATTGATCAGCAGTTATTTAGTCCTAATGTTGTGACTTCTGGTCTAAGACTCATCCACTCTCGAGGCTTCTCTTTTTCTTGAATACCCTTAAGCTGTTACTGATCTGAACACAGCATAGTTCATTAAAAAAAGAATCTATGGACTTTGGATGGTCCACAATATGTTAAAGAAACAAGGTCACAGTGAGTAAAGGGTAAGTTCACTGCTTGCAATCATCATCAATAAGAAATAAGCTTTTCTTTTTCTTTTTTTTCTGGCTGTAATTGTGATTCTCTTTCAGGCGCAAACAGTGTTATTTTATATGATGTAATGCTCTGATGAAATATGTTATGTCATATTTGTGAGAATCAGATCAGTGGTGTTTACATATTGCATAGGAAGCAAGGATGAGTAAGCAAAATATGTAAAGGGCCCTTTCGAGTTGATCAGTGTACATTTTTTAGGATGTATTTTTCCAACTTCTGACAACATTTAAGAAAACCCCTCTTTAGCCCTGTCAGTGCAATCTGATTAATCCCACAACGGAGCAATAAATTAAATTGAAAACTGAAAATCAAAAATATAACAGATACAATGCTTACCTGCTGAATCAGAATAATTCTAAACCAGCCTTACGCAGCGTCCACACGGCGGCGTGCGTTGAAGCTTGCAGGTGGGCGTGTCTGAAACTCGACCAACAACCAATCACATGAATCTCCCTCCCCGGACACAAGGGCACACGGTTGGATTGGCTAGAGCTTGTACTGGCATATGATTTGATTGGTTGACGCTTCCGTCGAAGCTTCAAAAGTTGAACATTGCTCAACTTTTGAAGCGACACAATGCAGTTTGGCGAAGCGTGACGTCACCCCATTCAAAGTTAAGGGGCAGAAGCGTTGAAGCTTCAACGTACGCCGCCGAGTGGACGGGCCGTTACACTAACTAAGCTTTTTTTTAATAGAGATTTTTGTCATAATGTCAAATGACAGAAAGAAACACTTATCATAATCTATTGTTGAAAATCTTGATTATCATGAAAACAGGGCCTACTTCAAATGGCTGTTATTGACATAAATGTAGAAAAACTCATGGTTACAGATACACAAGACAAAGAGACTAGAGAGCAGCTCTCTGGGTCTGTAGTGTGTGCTTAATGCTGGCATCAGAATGTTAACATGTTCAGCTGTTTACCATGTTGGCATAGCTGCTAGGTAGCACTCAACATTTAGTACTGAGGTCGATGGGAATGGGATTTTTCTTTTTTGTATATTCTTTAGGTATCTCCTTTTTTCAATGATAATTGTGGCTCTACATTAAAGGTTGAGAAAACATTCAAAATATTTCAATTGATCCTGAGGGGAAAATAACGTGTGGACCAAATTGGTTGCAGTCGTCAATTCAATCGTTGTTGAGTCTAAACGTTGTCAATACCTCATTTTGATGCAAGAGGAAAAGTCAAAGAATCCACAAAGTCATGAGGGATTATCCTAATTGCACATGCTGTATATGAAGTGTATCTATTGAAATTATAACTTGACAAGAGACAATCCAGCAAATATTGAATATAGTGAATTCAGCCTTTAACAGCAGATGGTTTCTTCCCGCAGTCCCTGAACAACTTTATTTGAAAAGTATTTGGCAATACAGCACACTGCAATAAAATAGGGAAGGTTTAAAAGGCATCAAAGTTTGAATCACATCCAGCCTTTGTGAAAACACAATTACTGGCCTCTGTGGTGTTATGTGTGAGAGACAGATGAATGGACAGATGATGTCCTTTTTTTAAGTATAATTATTCTGAACTGGAATCTTATTTCTTAATTATTTTTGTTTTGAATTACGGTACAGTAACGGTGCAGGTTAATGGAGGATATTTGCCCAGAGAAAGTAGCCTACTGTGCTTTGACTGCTTCACGGCCTTAATGGTGGCTTGTAATTGCTCCATCACCCATACTAATGTGCACTCTATGCCCCTTTCAAAACAAAAACATTGCATTTCCTTTTTTTCTCATTGTGGGCCTGATTGTCACTGTCTGAGCATCGCAGCCAATAGAGTGAGGTCTCTCAGATCCAGGGAACAGCAAGAACAATGTCATATTCATAAGCAGAGACATCAGCTCTCCTCCTCATTACCACAGCACAGTCATGAATGGAAGCTTCTGTCCCCACAATCATGAAAGGACCTGTCATCTGTCTGTTTCTCCTAATTGACTGTTTACTACATTTCAACAGAGACAGACACATTTTCCATCGTCCTCAGTTTGTCATTCAATTTGACACCACAGTACAAATTCTTTACATAGAAATGTCCCCAGTTTCTAGTTACTGCATGAGTCATAGTGATAGAATGTCTTTAGACTCACTTATGTGACCTTGACATTACAACCTCATACAGTATTTAATTGAAGTTACAACTGTTACGCATGTGTTCAAAAATCCCTTGTTCCCAGCACCCAAGGTTATGTTTTTAAGTAAGAGATTGTGTTCTTTCAGACTCCACAAAACCAAGGATAGAAAAAGATTACTTCTTTATCTTCTAACATGCACCTCCATAACCAACTTCATTCTGTAGCTGACTTGCTCCAAACTCTGACTTGGAAGGACCAATACTAAAGTGAATTTTAAAGATCCTATTCAAAAAAGCAATCTCAAAAGGGAGCATGAAGATTGATCGACGACGCACATTCACACACTTGCCATGCTTGGACAAGGTAGTTATGGTTAAAAACATTCCATTTACAGAGGGGAACTTCACTTCACACACACAGCAGCAACATTCAAAGCAGCTACAGCAGAGAAACACAGCCTGGAGGTGGGATGTCTTTTCTGAATGATAACAGCTGAGCCCACAAGACATACTTTGTTACCGGTGGCTAAATTCCTTACATGTATTTGCTGCCAATTCTCTGCCAGCCCCTCCCTTTCTAACAGGAAGATTAGCTGCCACCGCATAAAGTAGTGCCATGCATTATCTAGCAATTACAGTGAGGCTTATTAAGCAGAGTTTAATGTAAATTTAATGAGCAATAAATTCAATTTCTTTAAATAGAAGAGTTTATTATTGTTACAAATGATGTACTGTGGTGATCTCGAACGTACCGGCGATGAAATACTTCACAAGCGGCCACATATCAATGGGCCATTAAGTGCGGTATTAAATTCATCCTGAAACATGGTACTATACTGTAAGTGCTATTTTATACCGTTTGTGACGAGAAGGCGACTTCAGTTGGCTACAGAGATAGCACTGATGTATGGCGGTTATATTGTATTTATAACAAGTAGAAGATGAAATTAGTGAAATTAGCAAACATTCTTAGGATTCAGCTTCACAATAATGAAGTTCTGCTGCTTTTCATCTTAACAAGTAACTGGAAGGCATAACCTCAGCTTTAGAGAGTTTTTTATAATTGTTGAAGTATTATAGATCGAAGGATAAATTAAATAATTGAGAAAGTAATTGACAGATAACTCTATAATGAAGATGATTTAGTTATGGTCCTAGTTAGAGGTGTCTATTAAGTACTTACTCCAGCGCTATTCTTAAGTGCAATTTGAATGTATTTGCAATTTAATATTTCTGTTTAGTGTTTTCTTCTTTACTTCATTCAAGGCAAATACAGAATGTTTATTTGATATCTGGAGTCACTTTACAGAACATTTTAGACCCAAACCCATTCCCTGGCTAATAAAGAAAATGTATTTTAAACCTACTGTGTGTGAAAAAGAAGAATTTAGCCAACACTCATAGGGTGAATGTTTCTGCGTAAATAGTATTCTGAGAACCCTAAGTATATTTTTGATGTTTTATAGTTACATATTATTATAAAGCTAAATGTTGAATGAAGGGCTGAAGTGTACTAATGGTTGGGTCGGACACATTCTTGGTAGAGGGTTTTTTTCTGGATATGTATACATTTAGATGCAAAACTTTACAAAAACTCAAAGGCACTCTCTTTAAAGAAACTGACACATCAGAATTATTTTACGTCTAACATAAATATTCCATAAAGGCATTCACTACTTGTGTAAAAAGAGACAGCCTTGGAGTTTTCTATTATATTACATTTGTGCTGTACTGAAGTATTTTTACTGTTACTTAAATTCAGGATCTGAATACTTCCACTGGCTCTTGATGACCCTTGAAAATGCAAACAGGTATGGATGTACTCTCTGTAAGCCACAATACGTACCACTGAAAGAGAAGAAGAAAAACACATAAGGAGATCAACACTTGTTTGGTAACTGAAAAACAACAAAAACGAGCAAACCACCAGAACACACACACTGTAAGCAAACACAGATTGAGGGCAGAGCAGCATACTGCTAGCAGATTTTCAGCAGTATCTGTTTCAAAGCCAAACCCCGCCATAAGCAGCAAGAGACGGACATCTTCAATTACTCACCCTGTCACGTGCCAACTGGCAACCAAGAGTACTGTAACAACTGTATGTTTCCTTTTGTTTCTCTGTGATCCCGTCTCTCAGCTGCGCCTTGAGGCTTCATGACAGCTCGTATTGATCCACTTCACCATCACTCAGCCCTGACGAATGACTTTAAACTGGCAATAAATGGGATTAT
Organism: Notothenia coriiceps; assembly: GCF_000735185.1. Lineage (NCBI taxonomy): Eukaryota > Metazoa > Chordata > Actinopteri > Perciformes > Nototheniidae > Notothenia > Notothenia coriiceps. The sequence continues at coordinate 14,832 of NW_011346530.1, read as the reverse complement.
GCAACCTTCTGAAATTCGACCATCTGATACGCTACAATAGGCCCAGGAGCCGCAGGGGTAGAAATACTGGTAAAATGATTTCTTGTTAAAATACAACATGTCAGCATTTCCTAACCAGATGCTCACCAGTGGCATGTTTTTAGATTTGCCAGTCTCACTGTACTGTAGGAACAACTTCCTGTTATGGTGCCCTGGCCTCTCTTTAAATCAGCCCTCTTTCCATGGTTTCTTTCTAACAAACTGAACACCTATTGTGACAAGCAGCATCCAGTTAGCGGGCATGTTCTCCTCTCACCACATATCAGGACAAAGTTCAAATCCACTCATTCTGGATTATTAACAAAAGAAAATTGGAAGCTGTCAAAAAAGCAGACTGTCAGCACTTCACAAAGCAAGAGCTTGGGCGGTATTTTTGCTCCCAGCAGCTGGCACAAAGACAATCAAACAAATGAAAAACCTGAGGTCAGATCAGACTTTCTCTGGCACGGGGATTTTACCTGAACCATGAGACCGTGCTATCATTTTCCTGCTGCTGCAACCTTCGGAGTATTGAGCTCGAGGTTATTGCTCATTCATGATTTATTATTTTATTTGACTGAGAGGTTAATTAACTTAATGTGACAAGGAGAAGATACACAGTGCTGTAAATGACATTCAACTGCTATTCAACACTGGCCGTAATAAATTAAACAACTGTGAAATGTAAGCCTTGTAAGCAGTGAGGGAGGGGGAAAATCCCACTGTTAATGACATTTCCTTTCGTAACCTCAATTTAGGAGCAGGTTGCCAATCTCTCTCTCCCTCTCAGTCTCTCACGCATACACACACACACACAACACAGGTTTTTATGAGTTTCTGCATAGCTGTTGATGGGTGATGCAGATAAGAATGTATGTAACCACTAATGGCAATTTCAGACACATTAAGGGAATCAATAAGAAGTTTCAAGTGGACTTCAAGTGTAAATCTCGCAACTGTTGCTTGCCATTTTAACAACCCGCGGATTGACAACACAACATGTCCATCCTAGATCTGGGAGGGATCTAAGGCGACTGCAGGCTGACATTTTAACCGCTTCTCAAGCAGTCAGTATCGTCAGCAGATAGGTTTTCCAGGAAAAAAAACTCTGACGCATGCATCTCTGATGCAACCGCGGTGGGAAAAAGGGGGAAATGATCGGACTGTGGGACTACACTAGTTGCCCACATTTAGGCGTCACTGCTCATGCGGTTGTACGCTGTAAAAAATGAGAATGTAAATAAAAAAAACCTTACAGCGACATGGCAGATGTACATGTGTAGCATCCCTGCCAGCAGCAGAAGTAAGGACTGCGGGAACACAGGCTGGCATCAGAGGCTGCAGTTGTGCGGCCAGAGGACACTGTACGAGACCAGAGCTGCAATGCGTGTTTTTCTTCCAAAGCGCACCTGAAGCACACACTTGAGAGATTTGTATAGGTTGAGTTGAGACTATGGAGGGTGATGCGATATGACTTAAGATACAAGTGCGTTTGAGTCATATTTTTTGCCGGAGAATCGCTCTCATTTTCACAATAAAAGAGCACAGCCACTGTGCGTTGCCTCCAACTTGCCCTATAGGACTTAATACTGTACAAGTATTTCACCCGATTATCACACTTTGTCTCCGTCTAGTAATTGTGCAGCACTATAGTACTTTTTACAGCACTCCTCTGTAGTAGCCTATTGCAGTACAACTCAGGACAACACCCTATACAATTAGCGCTCAAATTACGAGATAAGTAGCCCAACACAGCGTGGAAATGTTGGAGTCCACGGCGGAATCAAAATGATATAAAGTGATGCTGAGATTTCAGAGGAAGCTTGTGCGCATCTTGCGCGCAAACGCACCACAACTTCTCCCCGGTACTCATATGGCTTTAGCTTTGTAAAGCGGGGGATTCTGCATCACAGACACACGCACACAAAACACCTCAAAACTTACCTTTTGAAAGAAACGCCACTGAAATCACGAAAACAAAGAGAGGAATAGGGAGAGATCCGCTTCCCGTGATCGCCATGTTGGACACCTGCTTGTAGACTGGCGGCGCTAAATCACCTAGAGACGGCCATGGGATGGAAATGTAGACACGAGAGGCGGAGGGAGGGCTCAAGCAGGGAGCCTGCTCTCATATTGGGCTGCATTATGTTGCAATGACATCTAGGCCAATAAAAATAATATAGGAATATTACAGTCATATCTTAAATAAAATATGAAAACTCAGCGTATATATTACTGCTCTAATTCCCAATAGGAAAATGGAAGGGATATTAAAGTAATACCATGGGAAGTGTGAAATACAATGGAGTGTGGTGAGGTAACTATAAACTCACCACCGAGAACCACAGACTCTTTATTGGAATATTATAGTAATTTTCTTTTACGGTTATAGTCTGTTATTTCACGTGGGTGAGTAAGAGCAACCTACTCATCTGGCTGCGCCTAGGTTTTATAGCTGAAGTACAAATGAGAAAAAAGGAGAACAGCATTTAGTTTATGTTTTTTATACAGTACAGTAGACAGCTCAATAGCTGTGTACGCTGCTGTTTGTGTCTGCTTGAGGACACTTTGAGGATGCAGATTTGACACACACACACATTTGTGCTACTTTTTTATTATCATTTAAAACAAACTTTAAAATGTTGGGTTCAAAATGTATTCATTCCTTTATCATATTTGTCTTTAATGCATTTGCTTTTCCTCATGAAATCAGCAATAATAATGAATTAAAACATTTCCTTTATTATTTGAAGGGAAAACATGCTTATAACAATCTCCATGGCCACAACTTTAAAACTTTGAAAGAATGTACAATTTATCGTCTTTTGTATGTTTTTTATGTTCAAAGAACAACCTTTTTTTAATATGTGTAATAAACAAATCTATACCATGGATGAGATAACACTTTCGAGAGGAATCCACAGCCGAGTTTCTGCCCAGTTTCATTTTTTTGGAAGGGAACATTTGTGTGTATGTTAGTGTGATGGCCACAGCCACACAGGGTGAAACAATTACACTGCACCCTCAGTAGTTCTGCTCAGTTCAGATGCAGTCAATCATGCCAATTATTAACACCAGACATTTGATTTAGGTAAACTCTTTACCATCTGACATTACTTATTTAATTTTCAAACATTTTAGCAGAGCTAACTGTTTATTTGTATTGATTACTTTTCTTTGTCTTTGAGTTACCGTGGCCGTTGGGTGAGGTTACTTCCTAGTTCAGCAAAAGGCGTGGGAGACCGCTTAGCACTCATAAATACTGCAAGCAGCCAATTGGAACACATTGGGACAAACCATCTGCTTCCATGTCGAAGGGGGGATTTGAGTTTTGTCAGTGTTCTTTTTGTATTCTGTTAATCTTAATTACCCCCTAGTTTTAATTTGGTTGGGCCAAGCCACTATATATATTCCTTGGTTGGTCATTTTAGGAGGTCAGTTTGTTGAGTTAACACCTGTTAAGTTGTTGTCATGTTTAGTTGAGGTATTTTCTGTTGACCTCTTTTATAGGCCCGAGGCCTGTACTACAAAGCCGGTTCAACCTAACCTATGTTTGAGTTACCCGGTTTACCTAATCCAAAACAAACGCGCTCTCGCTAAACTGCCCTACGACGCTGGTTATCAACTCGTTAACTCAAGCCAGCGTTCACATAAAAGGGGTGGTATTTGGAGCACTCGACCAATCACAAACATGGATAAGCATAGGCTACTGACCGAGCAGCGCGTCATACTTCCGGAATGAAAAGTCAACTGTAATTAGACAAATATGAAGACGTTCAACTTTAAACATCCATGACTTAAACACTTTATCCAGGATAAAAGCCACATAGTTGCACCTGCAAGGTGAATACAGCTGGTAAAAGAAAGTGTTTGAATGCGTACATTAACAGGTTTATGATATCACTGCCCCGTCTGACACGAGTGGATCTGATTTTAATTACATTTGACTCCAGTGTTTCGTCAACTTATTGTGTTGCTTAAAATAATACTTCTGCATACAGTAGGCTATGTGACGCTGTAAGTGTTGTACTGCCAGATACGGCTCAAGAAGCTGACTCAGATAAGGAAATATATGATACATTATGATGTGATATGATGTGATATGATATGAATGATAATGGGACACATCTACATCTGCACTCAGTGCCACGGACTGTATTTAATGTTACTTTGATCCGGTTACTTATGTTAACTTGTGGCAGATATTTAAGTAAGCTTTCTTAACGCTAATGTTATATAAGTCAGATTGCTCTGAAGATTCACACAGTCAGTTGATTTTTGACGGCCGTCTTTCCTGCAACGGCAGTTTTTCTGAATTTCCTCTATCCTGTAATATGACTTGATAGCTTTAAACTCCGCACACGGAGCTCTGATTGGTCAGCAGGCGGTGCTTTCACTGAGTTGATCTCTTATCCTGGAACCTAACCTGCTCCGGACCAGGCTAGCCGTTCAGCATAATTTACCATGGAGATCTAGCCCGCTAAGAAGTGAACCAGCGTCGTAGGACCGGAAACCCAGAGTTTTCCCTGAAGTTAGCTCGCTAAGCGAAAATCATCGTACAGGCCTCCGGTTATTAGAGATTCTTGGTGTATAATGTTTTCTGTGGATTTTTGGGTAAATAAAAAACCCAGTTTATTTAAACAACTCCTGTGTCCTGTTGCCTTACTGTTTGGTCCCTGACAGTTAGTATTTGTAAATGTTTTATGTACTCACTGAAGTGTAGATAAAGAAATGAACATGTGCGTGTGCTTAATGGACAACAATGTTGATGCACGGTCATGTACAAACCAATATAGATTAAATCAGAATGAGAATGAGAATTGGGTTGATTGCCATGTTGGTATATACATACAAGGGATTTGTTTTACTGTAAATTGTGCATGCATAAACACAGTAAGAGGAATTAAGTTGTAGGAATGGAAAATAAGAGAAAATAGTAGGCCTACTATTGTAAAAAAAAAATGCTTTTAAGTGTTTCAAGGTGTTTTGAACAGAAATGTGCAAAATATTGAAAGGGATCTGCCAGATTCACAGTTTAAATATAAACAAGATGATGTTTTTTAATGTAATGTACTGTATGGTGAAAATTCACTCTTTCCAGTCCTTACTCAAAGAGTTCCCGGCTTCCTTTAAACTGCCTATTACATTTATACTTGAAACTGATACTTAGTGCTGAAGAGGTGGCACACTTCTCAAAATTGGATAACAAAATCACATTTCACAATTTATAATGGTACTGCTTGAATGGAAATGAAACTCTGTAGTAGATTATTAATAAGTGTGACCAATTCAACTCATCTCTCTGTGTGTTTGTGTGCTTTAGTGTTTCAGCCCTCCCCAACACATTCTCACCTGAAACAGCAAATTTGCAATATCTTGTGGGAATCACGGTGCCACAGAAAACCATGCATGACAACGTTGAATTTCATTTCCCTTTTTCATTGTGTCAAGACAGCACAAAGGCTGCTAATTGCACAATCTATTCTCTGAGACTGTGTGTCAGTCCTCATTCCATGGATGAGTAGATAGCATTTAGAGCTGCACTCTAATGCTGCAGCCGTCCCTATCACTACAGATTGAATTCCACACATCACATTTATTTCAGATGTTATTATCTGTGGCAGCTTGCCAGTTCTGCCTGCCACTCACACTACGTCTCCACAAGGTGTTTTCTGCTCACAGCTTAGGCCGGTCTGCTTTATTTTCCGACAGCATATCATTGGTGCATCAGTCTGCACCTGGTGGATATGTGCTCACTAAGTTATATTTTCACATTTTGGATTTTTCTTGGATTTATAATAATTTGATTTACAGTACGCCTGATGTTACATATAAGTTCCTTTGCAGCCACGACATCCCACACTACTCCCAACTTTTGTTTTCACTCTCTGGTGATTCACCACTTGTCTGCATGGGATTCCTTTGCTCATGAGAATAGATTGGGTTCCTGGGTCTCTCTGAGAAGAGAAGCCCAGCGTCTCTGTCTCCACGAGCAGGATGAATAATGGATGGGAATGGATCCGATGACTGAACTGCTTCATTTGGATACTCTGTAGTAATGCCATGCATAGATCCCCCCGTGTTATGTGTACGGTAGTGTATGCTCACTCTGCGTATCATGCAAGGAATGGTCATGCAGCTTGCAAGAGGTTAAGTAGTTTATTTTGAATATTTTGCCTATGAGCAGACTACTGGTGGTGCCATTTAAGAGGGCAGCCATCTGTATTTTTTATTTAAATTAGTAGGGAAAGTGGTAAAACATTTTCACCAAGGCCTATTTCTCAGTTAATGTTTAATTAGAAAGGCAATGGTTTTAAATTAAGATTTCTTTCCCCCTTGGTATGAAATCAATCAAATTAACGGAAATTGAATTATTTGAGATGGTAATCTACTTAGGCAAACCATTCACCATGAAAATGTTTTCCTCCTGTTGTAAACGAAAGAATAATTGAATCAGACCCTTGTAAGTGACCCTGAATAGCTGAGCAAGAACAAGGCTTATTGAAATGAAATGTAGATTCTCTTATCCTTAGACCACACAAGTGAACAGGCAGGGGTATGTTAAATTCAATTTACCACACATAATATGTACACAGACTCACAGGTATATGAAATGTTATATAGCAGGAGAGAACCGAGTGCAGTATATGGACTGTAATGTATGCGGAAATGTGTGTTAGCAAGTCTCTGCCCTGTCCGATTTTTAAGAATTATTTTAGCACAACAGCATTTATAAAGAAGAATAGTGCTCGTAGATGTCTGTCTCTTTCCCCTCCCTTAGCAAATTATTACAGGATATTATATTCCAAATATATCACCACAGGTCATCAATTCTTTATACCTTCAAGGGATGAATCATGTGCACTCAATTGGTTTCCTGGTTTTTTTTTGTTACATGAAGGACCCACTTGTAAATCACATTAATGTATTATGTCTTGAGAAAGGAAATCTTATTTTTGCAAAATGTACAGGAGAATTTTGACATGATATTTGTTAATAATTTTAAAAGTAGGTTACAATACATTGAGTGTATTATACGCCATCAAAACCATAATTTCATTGTGAATTCAGAAAGCTTGTTTGGTTAAACTGCAAACACACCTGCATGCATACATTTTGTGCCTCCGTTTATTTGAAGCAACAAGATTATTTTTAAACATCGATAAATGTAATGTATTTAATTGGCATTATAGTAATGACTTTCATCATTCTCCGTCTTTTCCCCAGCAAACAACACGCATATACCTAATTGTTAGACACATGCTTCACATTTGATCAGCCAATGCACGCAGAGGCAATTTTGCATCCGACCAAATACAGAGACATACAGCAGGTGATTGTAATAAATCATGGGTCACATGGTAATACATTTGTCAGGGTATAATGTATGTCAAGTTTTCTGGATGGGCCTGCGTGTGCCTTTCTCGTCTCTATATGTGTGGAAGAGAAATATGGTTTCAGTCCTCCCATTTGTATTGGTCTGTACACTGAAAAGCTGTCTAACTCTACATTTTGTGGCCACTTCAACCCTCCCAAGAGCTTGAGAGGATGGTATTGACCTACTTACAGCTTGTATCTGTTTCAAGAGCTCTCTAATTTAACATATTTTAACTGTTTTCCATTACTTAAAGATTATTGAAAGCATGTATCCATTATCCGATATTCACATTTTGAACAATAATGAAATATAATGTTTGAACTTTTTATCCTTTTCACCAACTATTTAAGCCATCCTTTTAGCCAATATTATTATATTGGTTCTTTTTGACAACTATCTTTAACCATTTATAGTTTTTGCTAACTATTTCCGCCATTTCCCATTCCTTTTAGCTAACTTTTTCAGCTATTTATTAATGTAGCTAAATGTCAACCTTTCATCCTTTAGCAAAATATTTTTGACAGTGTATTCTTTACTTTTAGACCAAAGTTTCATACAATCCCAATATGGGTGTTCTCAACTTTCCTCATTAGATGTATTTTTCAACTAAATTGTAATTCGTTTTTTGTTTAATCAATTGTGCTACTCTTTCCATGAATCCCTTGACAACTACAGATGCCATTTTGTGGTAGAGGTGAGTTTAAAATATGGCCACTGAGCAGTTTAAAGGTCTCCCCCTGTAGGATGTATTACAGACCTTTAAATGGGTCATTTCCCCCTGGGATGATACGCCATTAACATAAAATACTCCTATCATCATACACTGATACACACTCAAAATCACAATGATGAATTTTCTCAACAGGAATTATGAGAATAATGGAGGATGGAGCTTTATTATTTCAAATTGAAAAAGAAAACCAGTACATGTATTGCAATTGTCACGCTTTACTGGAATTATAAGCACAGTTGGAACACCTGGCAGAAAATACATGCAGCAGACAGAACAGCATCATGCAGGGTCAGGGTCATTAGCATCAAACTGTCCATGACTCTCACAGCTGGGAGCAAAACGGCTGGTGGCTACCTAATGAACAACACCATGCCCACAATGTTCCACATTAGGTTAAGAGTGTAATACATATACATAAATATAACAAGTACATTTAGGCATGAGCCATGTTTCTGTATTAGTGTGTACGTGTGTAAATATAAACAGAAATTTGAAACAATACTAAACCAAACCTTTTCTTTTCACCTTCTCCTTTTCTTCTACTTTTGGCTCTTTTTTTTTTTAAATAATGAATTACTATTTTTCATTAGATTATTTTTATTTTCCCATGCTGTCCCCTGTTATCTTTCTGTGCATTTTCTGTTTCCTAAATAAATAAAAATTGGTGTTGCTTTGAGTGTGAAATTGTGTACATGGTGCAAGTTAGTGAACAAATATAAAAAAAGGGTGAGAGTGAAATTAAAGCTCAGAAATAGCTAAACACACATTAATTTGAAGACAACATAAAAAACCAGACAAAACAAAGGAACTTCCAACGAGCGGTGCTTCAAAGCACTAAAGAAGACACGGACACTGCTCCAGATTTAGAGTCATTACTGCCCTTCCTTTGAATAGCGTTAACACAAAGTAAGGACTAAGACACAGTTTTATTCTAATTAGGCAGAAAGATCTCGTAAACTCAGTATGTATCTCCCAAAATCCAAAGGAATGATTTGACACCAGTGCCAAATTAGCTTATCACTTATAGAGGCCTCTTTATTCTGAAGACCTGCAGTACAGTACCGTGTCAAACCCATGTCAACGTCCGGATTACAATTCTTGATCTGCTTGTGTAGTTCATTCAACTTGTGAAACAACATTACTAATAATTCATTAATTTTATGCTGGTTTTCACTTTGGACAGAACAACTTAAGCCCATATTTCCCCCCAGGACTGTCCTGTTTAATTGAAATGAAAACACTGCAGAATACACACCAAAGACCAACTGAGTAGGAATCAAACCTCAGAAAATCCAATAAAAATTATTTAACCTTGACAGTGCATGCAGCAATCATCTGTAATCCAATTGGATACACAAATTAGTCTCTAAGACTATGCTTTCACACATCATAATATGGCTTATCAAATCACCTCTTAATATTTTCTTTCAACCCTGACTGAAAATGTTTTGAAAAACAGGTTAATTAAAAGGTTAATATCTTTCAACCCCTTTTAGAGAGGCGGTTTACTAGACAGATGTTCAAAGCAGACCAAACCTCCTGGAGAGTCAATACTGTCGAATCATTCCTAAGAAACTATCGTTTTTCAACAGAGCATATCTTTTATCTATCGTACACTTAAAGAAACAAAAAACCTTCAATTGTAATTAATAAGAGGGATTCCATGATGTTATCTTCTCCACTGTTGTTGATTTCAAATAGATTTCATTGACTGCTATTGAAGCACTGACTGTTTGACCCCAGATTACATTACAGCTTTAATTTAACTCTCAGATCCAGAAAGCCCTCAGGAAATCTCCAGCTCAGATTAGAGACAAAGGTGATGGGAGCATTTGCACCACAGTACCCTTAACTGGAGATAACTTCTGACAAGAAAACAATAATGCTATATCTAATTGTAATATACAACACTTGATGAAATTAGCTTGAATCCTGTCGCTTTCTTGTTTTTTGTATGTCTTGCTAAGTAGGCATTATAGAAGCAGTATAGGCCTGTGTGAGTTTTTATTTCAGCTTTAATTTGAAGGTTTAATTAGATACTGGGCCGGTTACTGGCCTGTAAACGGCTTTATAATGTTCTAATTTCCATATAGAAATTCAATGTTATTTTAATATTGCATTACAATGTCTTGTGCATTCTCTGTTATGCCCAGCAGGCTAAAAGATAACCACAATTACTGGATTGTTCTCTATTGTATTTGCTTTTCGGTTGAAATGTTTTTTTTTAGAGAATATTGTTTTTTGTATTGAACTTGCAGTCTTGAATGTGACTATTGAGTGGCTTGTGTGACTATTAACCCTTATGCTTTTCTAAACAGACAGCACAGATATTTATTGAGATTTTTCTGTAAATGTTCTTGTATATTTTATGAGTCATGTACAATACATAAGCACACATGCGCCTTACATGTTCACAGTATGTTGAATTACCGTCAGTTTCATACCCTAACCAGGGCATCAAATTACCTTCAGTTAGATGCCCTACATAAATGAAAATGGTTGCATTTGTTTTCCCGTTTGTCCAACCTTGTCTGTATTATTCCTAGGAAATGTTCTAAAAAGGAAAAAATAACAATACATCCAGTTTTATTCATTCACACAGTCCTAAAAGTCTACTGTTATTCACTTTTTAAATCAGCTGCTGTGTGGAGGACACAGCTCATCGAGTCTTAGCATTACAGATGAGTTTTCCTCCCCTGTGTTTAAAAAAGTTCCTTTATTTAATAAATGAAAGGGGCTCTTGATACAAACAGACAGGAATTCATCAGGTGTGAAAAGCAGTGTTTTAGCCAGGTTTAATTGGGTCTCATTTTATTTTGCTCTTTTATTCTTTTGGGATAAAGGATACATTAGGCAGGTTTCACTGAGTTTTGTAAAAAATGTGCGAGTATGCATCGTGTAAGTATGCATGTTCATTTCTAAAGATGCTCAATACAAAGCCTGCGTACTAATCAATCCTTTTCACAGCCTAAATAGTTGTTTTTTAATTACATGGCCTCCACCAAGGCCAGACCTTTGTTGGATTTGTATTCTTCATTTCATACCTATTCAATATGAGGTGGTGTGTCTTCAATTACAATCTTCTCTAGTTCATTGTGAATATACATTTATAGCAAATGCAATGGACATTGTCAGACATGGTTCATAATAATGAATTAATTCAAATGCTTGCGTCCACTCTAAAGGTTTAAACATAGCCAAACAATACCAGAGCAGTGAGGTATGAAGGAGAAAACTTCTCTATAGGCAGATCTCAGCAGTCCACTGTGTCATAAGGCTTGCAGTGCTTTGCAAAAAGGCAGCTGACACACACTGTAAGCAAAGAAAAAACACAAGTAACCGGCTCAAAGTGAGAACAGCCCGATGTTGAGACAGCCCACCTAACTGTATTATCGTTGTAATGTGTAACAACAGGGCATTAGAGCCAGATTAGAGCAGTGTTTGCCATTATTTCATACAGTATACTGGGCAGTATGAATTGTGGTATATACCAATGCCTCTACAGTATATTGATTAACTACAACATTAAAATAGTGTTACATGTGCTCATTACTGATAAAAAAACATACATTCAGTATATCATAATCTGACAACATAACAATGTTTAAGGAGACATTCTGCATAATGATGACTTTAACGTTTAACACTTTAATTACATTTTGATACAAATATTTTTGTACCTTTAATTATGAATGATTTATTGTATTTACTCCTTGTAAATTAAAAGAGGCCATGAGATACAGTATGATGAGACAATGCATTTGGTTTAATTAACTAATTTGCACACTGAATTATTCAAATCACAAGCTGGGGAGAATGATGGCTTGTGTTTATACAGTGACCCTAATTATCAAAAACTTCATTAGCAACATGCCCTGTCCTGGTATGTTGGCCTCATCATGTCTGTCATGTCGGCAGAATTAACACTTGTGAGGCCTATCAGAATAACATCATGTATATTGCTCCAGTGTTTGACTGAGCACACATTAATTAAGGAATTTTAAAATTGCATTCACATATTTGGATATATCCCAAAACTCAGCAGTTTGAGCATAATCCCCCTGGTATGCAGACGTCATGTGGCTATAACGAAAACATGAATAATAACATATTTTAAACCTCCAAAGAATATTCTTCTCTCCAGATTCTCACCTTACAAACATAATCACAAATAATGTACGTGTGTTGGTCAATTTATCTAAAAGTAAAATGTAATAGGTAAGTAATTAGCTAAATAAACAGATATTGCACATTATTAACAAATATTTTACCCATATCTTTTTAGATGCTTCTATATAGCGAAGATTGTGCATTTTTATTTACACAACAAGATTCAATTATTATGTTTTAAAAAAATGCATTTATATTAAATCAATTTCAGATAAAGTACATCTGCCTGGGAGTAATCACCTCACTTCAAATTATTCTGGTTACTACAGAAAACAAAACTACCGTTTTCTTCTACTGTAAGTTGGTCATAATTGTCACAAAAACAAGCCTGAATCTTTTACGAATTTCAATAGCAAAATAATCATTCTGCTCACTTTATCAATTATTACTTCAGCTCAAAAGGATGAAACCAGGCTCGAATTCATATGAATTTCTGCTTTGTAAAACAAGTTATCCACGAACATAAAAAGGTTTCTTTGTTGCTCTCAATATTAATCTTTACATAGTTTTGACGCACAAAAATCTAACCTCCTAAACTCTTTATGTTTTTTCTGTGTTTGTGAGCGACAATTTACCGTAGAATATTTTTCAAAACGTTTCCTTGTGGAACATAAAAAGCTAAAATCAGTGCAGGTCTTTAGGATTGAGATGGGGAGCCCGCTGGCCTCTGCTCATCCCTCTCCTCCCCTGCCTGGCCTCCAGATACTCCCGTACTCATCCTCGACCTGACCTTTGGTTTGATCTCTTGCAGCTGGGGGTCCAGTGGCAGGCTTTAAAGGAGAGATAAAATACTGGACATGGCTGGCAGACATTAATTGACTTTTTTCTGTGAAAACTAGGTCTTCTAAAGCTCTACTTGGAATGCTAGGATCGAGGTTTATCACAGTCATTCCATTAATACTTATCACATGGTTGGGCTTTATCAATTGCTTCAGTAGGTTAATACTGATGAAGTGCAAAGATAGACTCCATAAACATGCTGTTTTGGTTAGGCTCAACGTAAGTCATGAGCTCAAATCTATGTATGACGTCTGCTGCTGTATTGAAAGAAGAACATCACAACCGACCAGAAGTAAGGACCTTAACTGTATTCTAAATTGCCAGAAAAATAATGCTTATTTGGGTTGAATTTACCATTTAGTAGCAAGAAGTGAAACAAAGGAGAATAAGTAATTTTACTAGACATAATGATAGTTTTCTGCAATTGTTAGCCTTTTTCTTGAGAAATACTGAGTACTTTCTCACAACTAAGAATTCATTTGAAAGGAATTGGTTGACATGTTGAGGTTTTTTTGTTTGTAAGAGTTATAAGCTAAATGCAAGCAAACAAGGAATATGTGCTGTTTAGATACTCCAGCCTCTTTGACACAGCAGTGCTCAACTTCATTTACATTTCAAATTGTAACAATTTGTAGAGTGTGTACAAGTTCATATGCACAGTGTCTTTTCTGGTCTTCAGATTCGAAATGAAGACAGAAGCTTTGTTCTTGTCATTATTGAACCAACAATTGGCCTATGAGGTTCATGCCTCTATCTGACAAGGACTTAATGAGCTAACCTACTCTAATCTACACTCAGTGAAGAATGGAATTGAATTAAATATGCTCTTCCCTCATCAGTGGAACTTAATAAAACCAAGCACTGCAGCTCACACCCCATCAATGAATGTTCAGCTGGGGATGCATTCTGCTTTATATTTCCTCAGTGTGCGATAACAGGCTACTGTGAGAAATAATGATGAAACCAACACTTGCTGTACTGTCTCCTCATCAGTGTTGATTCACCGAATACTAAATGCCTGCCTGAGATCTTATATTTAAATACTGCTGTGTAATAGTCACTGCAGCTATTTATGTGGCAGTGATCTCAGCATCAAGTGAAAGATTCATGCCTGAGTGTGTCGATGTAGTCAGCTTCACGGAGTATCTAGAGATAATTCAACTGTTATTCAACTTAAAGGTCCCCTATTATGCTGGTTTTCATTACTTTATTATAGGTCTCAGATATTACAAAACATGTCTCTGAAGTGTTTGGCCTCCAAATACCAAACTATAGGTTACTTACGTAACCCCAGTTCTCAGAGTGACATGTAGTGAGATGTCTCACTATGGGATGCGCCTCATCGCGGAGCAAACAGAAGCATCAATCTCATTACGCCAATCCTGATTGGCTGGTGATCTTGACGTCAGCGTAAGGGAATCCACCCACCCTATAAGTAGCTTGCGCCACGTCGCAGCATCATTCAAAATAAGTACCTCTTCTTGCTTCACCTTAGCAAGGAGGGCCGTCTGGTGAGACATCTCACTACATGCTACTCTGAGAACTGGGGTTACGTAAGTAACCTATAGTTCTCATTCATAACACTCGATGTCTCACTATGGGATATTGAAGCTCCCGTATTGCGAGACAAGCTTATCTCGAAAATCACCAAACCAACCAGAACTTAACAGGTAGAGCTCTGACTCAACACTGGGCCCAGCACTGCTCGGGCCACACTGGGAGCAGAGACGTCTAGCCTGTAAAAACGGACAAA